>NC_029787.2:17508999-17527708 GCF_000816755.2 Arachis ipaensis
CGGTCGGGTAGGGTTGCCAACCCGATCCGCTGCGGAGCGGGTAGGGTGCGGGTTGAGCCTCAACCCTACCCGCACCCTCCATAATATGTATTATATATGTTTAAAAATGTTACATATGGGAGTTGAACCAAGGACCTTAAGCATGTGCAAAAGGCTACTGACCACTGAACCAAATTTATAAATTTGTAAACTTTACTTATTAAATTTATCAAAAATTTACAAAAAAAGGAGAGATCAATTCAAAAGCAAGAGCAACCTTCAGTCAAACAAATAAATGCTGTCGTTGTATGTTTAGGGTTGAAATAAAGAAAAAAGCAGCTCAGTCCTTCACTTTCTCCTCTTCGAACCATGGAAGCCTTCGCACACTAAGCCCTAGCCCCTTCGCCGAACAGCTTCGTCTTCGTCTCACTCACCGTCTTCGTCTGCACTTTGGGTGTTCGTCGTCTTTGCCTGTCTTCTGCTCGCCGTCGTCCTCGTCTGTCCTCTGCTCGCGCCGTCGTCTTAGTTTGGTCGCCGAAGGTCAGCACTGCCTGCTCACTGCTCTCTTTGTTTTGTTTTTTTTTTATTTTTTTCATTCTTTCACTTACTCTATCTCTTTTATATATTATTATCAATGACTAATTATAAATTTGACAATCAAAATATACAACATGATATTTTTTAATTACATTCAAATTAAACTAAAATTAAAACTAAAATACTAAAATTGAAATATAGCTATATTATATATTATATTTATATATTATTATATTACTAACTAATTTAATAACTAAAATGTGTCACATGACATTCTCTTATTAAAATTTAGAAAAAATATTTCTTTCCAAAATTAGTAAACCTTCTTCTTACATTATCTTATCTACCTCTTTCTTTTTTTCTATTTCTCTCCATCATTCGCACTTTATATATAATTTATATTTTATATTAATAATTTGACAAATCAAAATGTGTTACCAGATATTTTTTCATTATAATTAAAATAAATTTTTTTCTTAACTTCCAAAATTAACAAACTCCGTAATCTCATTCTTCTTTATCTTTCTATCTCTTTTCTCTCATTCTCTATTTTTTTCCATCTTTCCGTTCTATAAAAAATAAAATTAACAATATAGTATAATTTTAATAAAAAATATTATTATATGTATTTTTTTATTTAGTTTTAAATTTTTATTGCTTATCTTTCTAATCCATATTTTCACTTCTATTTCTTCAAATATTTATTACATATAGTTTAGAGAAAATACTAATGTTGTGATTAAAAGTTAGAATAAATTAAGATTCAATTATTTTAAAAAAAATTGAGTTAATTTTATAACTATCAATATAAATTTTTTTATACTAATATCTAATTATATTTTTATATACATAGAGAGAAAAAAATATTATTTTAAATATCAAGCATAAAAATTAATTATTTTTATTTGTATAACAGACTTAACACCTAATTAAATATAAAAGTATATACATTAAATTCTTTCAAATTTTAGATAACGAATGTTAAAATTAATTATTAGAAAAAGATTAAAATTTTCATATGAAAATAATAACTAACAAACTTATTATTTAATTTTAGGTTGAATTTATGTTGAATTGGAGATTAAATCGGTGAATTAGAGTACTTGGAATCAAGTTTTGGTGGCTGGGTTGAGTTGGAGACTTAGAGACTTGAGAGAAGAAGAGGATTTAGTGGTGTTTAAACTTGGGATAAATCGGCCAAGGTATGATTTTAGTTTCTCGTAGTTACACTACAAGAAATAAGGGGATTAGCCACGAAAAAATTGTGGCTAAACTCTAAGATAACCGTAGCAACCATACATTATTGGCCACAAAAGAATACTTGTGGCTAATCGAGGGGTTGCATTTTTAATTTGCTACGATTTTAGCGTTATTAGCTACCGTTTTAAACATCGTGGAGACCTTCAAAGAGCCACAATTTGTATATCATTGTCCACGTATAATGTCATGGCTAAATAAAAATAATCAAATCGAAAAGTATAATTCTACCACACTTCATCTGTAGCTAATTTGTGCAGGCCGGATTTTTCAGCCACAATTTTTTTTGTGGCTAACGCTGGGTTATTTAATCACACTATTTTCGTAGCTAACTCACTCTATTTTTCACATACAATATGTAGTCTAATTTGTGCTAATTTGCTTTAATTGAACAATTTTATTAAATTGAAATTATATTTTTATATATAACATTAATAACAACTTATATATAATAAAAAATAATTTAATTTTAACATAAATAAAATAAATTCTAATCCCTTCTAGAATAAATATATTTAAAATTTTAACTATTACTTATTAAATACATCAATTAAATGTCTGGCATATCATTGGATAAATTAGGCACTTTATTATTGTATTTTGATAACAAAAATTTATACAGAGCTGCCTACTGAATTTTGGTTTCTTCATATCCATAACTTTTTCTCTAAAGTTTCAACCAATTTCTCTAAATTTATCACACGTCCTATAGTTTCAGCACCAAAGACCTTTCCAATTTACAGCGTTGCTCTACGGGCCATTACACCCAGAAACCGTACCAATAAATTTGCGTCATTATCTCGACTTTGTCCATACCCATCAAGTTCCATAATGTCTTTTTCATCCTTTTTCAAATATCAAACTTGAATTGTCGTCCTTTTTCCAGTTGTGATTTCTCCCGTAGAAGTGTCTACAACTGAGTACAAAATTGAATAAAAGAAATAAATTAAATATTAGAACTCAAAAAATCACGTAAAAAAATTGAAATTTCATGTACGTTTGACATTCACAACTAAAGGGTCATTATAATCTTTTCTGGTAGGTACAGTTGGTTGAGACTTATTTCGTCCAAAACTTTTGTAAATTCTTTATTGTTGTTGATATTCTGTGGTTATCGTAGTTCTGCTAAAAGGGCCTTTCCTGAATTATTACGTTTTTGTTTCACGAAAAAATCTGCTAAAAAACTCAACAAATAACACCAAAATTAAGAAAGAAAAAAAAAATCGTATTTTGAGTTTGGAGGATACTCTATCATATGATAGGGTTCATATAGTGTGGTTAAAGAAAGTGCTTTCAGGTGCTGCAGAAAAGTAGGAGTTAAAAGACAACGTGAATGATGGGAAGTTATATTGGAATTTGTTCGTGATTATTTTAACTTTCCGCCCAAAAACTACCTCAAAAGTTAAGCGCACATTCAAATTTTAAATCTTAAAAATTTAGCTTGGTCATTGTTGTTTAAATCGTCTTTTAACTTTCTTTAATCTTAAGAATATTTCTTTCTATTCTACTCTTTATTATCTACTAAATATACTTTAAATTAATTACTTTAATAAAGGACCATTTACGCAAATAAAATGATTGAGGAAAACGTTTACGCAAATACAACATTGGCAATTTCCAGACGCAAATGCAACAAACGCAACTATATATAATCCGCTACAGGGTCTCGCGAATTACGTGGAGAGCGAGGTTACTCATAAACCGCTACACCCTGTAGCGGTTTATGACCAAATTGCTACATGTTGTGCGTTGTTTTAAGGGATTAATAATGTTTCAATTGTAAAGTAGCCATTTGGTTCAAGTTGCCTCTATAATTCGAAGGACTCCACTGGAAAAGCCCGTATTTGTGTCTCAAGAGGATAAAGCTGAGGTGAAGGAGCAGAGCAAGAACGAAAGCACTTTCATTCTAGCCTGGATTGGTTTTGGTCTTGTCATTCTTGTTGAGGGCATCTCTCTTGCTACTTCTGGTACCTTTCTTTTTTTCTCTTTGTCAATTCTACTATGAGAAAGAAAAAATAAAGAATATGAATAAAGTTCTATGAGAAAGAAATATACACATATAACATTCCATAAAAAGCAGGCACAACAGAAGCCACGCTTTCTTTTTCATTGTTGTTATAATACCTTCAACTAATAAATATCTTTATGTATGCGTCTAGGGAATCTCTAGTTACTTAAAGAGGAGATTTTGTTTATTTTAGAATTTTAATTCAAGTGTAGAATGAGGAACAAACCAGTAATTATAACCTATGAGTAATACCATCTCTGTCACACTACATAAACTGTATTCATTTCAGCTTTTTAGCGTTCACGAATCTAAACACTATACTATACACTTATACAAGATTGTAAATTTATTCTCCGAAAATCATAAAGCAAAAATCTAACAAATCCTTTTACTTCATGTTTGTCACTTTGATTATTTATTTTTTATTAGTTGAATGATAATGGTAATTAATCATAGTAAGAGTACATAAGGAGTACCTAAGGTTAGCCATAACGTATTTTTTTCAGTTTTCTGTTTTTATTCATTTAACAAAAAAATCTTTCTAGTTACGCATGGAATAGAGATGTTATGCCTTCATATTTTTTTAGTGTGAAGTACTTTATCTTTATAAAAGGTTGAGTTAGAATTTTGCATAGATTAGTACACATTCCTACACAATTGGTATCTGCTAAGAATTGAACATAGTAAATAATCATGATTTTGGTATTGAAATAACCTGATTAATGTGGTTATCACAACAATCATGGTAGGAATAGAGAATGGGATATGAGGGAGGACCATAATTTCATATTCAATTTTTGATATCCTACTTTTGTTCAAGTTTATTTGCAAGCAAAGTTGTTAGTCCAAGTGAATATCGAATTTAAAATTTTCTTGAGATTGATAGTAAACTCTCAAAAAGTTAAGCATGTAAATGGTAGTGTGGGGGCTATTGTGATATTGTAATTCTAGAGTAAGAAACGTTTCAATCATGGATGTTATATTAAGCAAAGATGTTATTATAACTATGTTATTAATAAACATGTTGGGATGTTATGTTTAATTTAAGTGGGTTATTTAATAATTTAAGTATATATCGCAGTTGCTCGTGAACAGGTGTTCAAAAAACAAGAAGTAAGAATGGCTCGTACCAGGAGCAAAAAAGAGACACATAAAAGTAACACTCCCGAAAGAGGACGGAAAAAAAAACCGGGTGGACCAGAAAAGGTACGTTGAATGGTTAGCAATGAATTAACTAAAAACTCAGGTTGTTGTGTTTTAATAGTAAATGTTAAAACTGACTTTCTCCTTTATTGTCACTGTGTACTTATTATGATTGTTTGTGTAGAACACTGGTATCTAGGTGCTTGCCATGTTGAGTGGCTTCAGTTATGAAGGAATTAAGTTTAGAAGCGGGCAGAGAGAAAATGATGGAGGTGGAGAATATGGGATTTGGCTGACTGCAATATGTGCATGAATGGGCTGTCAACCAAGATATGATGGTGGCATTAGCATCATCATATAGTCGGAATGAGAAGTCATTGATCATCGGAATAAGAAAAATCCCCATAATGGTTCAATCCATTGCGCGGTGTTTTGGACTAACAACCCATGGTAAGCAATCTTCCAAATAAAATAGGGAGAAAAGCAAAAAAAAAAACGAAATTTTTTCATAATAATCTTGTTGAGTTATATTTTCGGTAAAATTAGCCAATAAAGATTTGGACTGCATTGACTCATTTTGTGTTTGGCAGGGAATAGTTTCAAAAATCCAAAAACTCCAGCAGAGCACCGACTTTTTAATAGCTTCACACAAAAGATACAAGCAGATTTGAAAAGGGATGTTATCACATTCTCGATGCAGTTCGATGACGATAGAATCAACTTCCGGAGACAGTTCATCATGTTGATAGCAAAGTGTTTGTTCTTTCCTTCGCCGAAGGCCACCGTTTCAAGCATACATATACGAGCTACCATTGATGTATCGAACCCAAGGAAGATATATTGGGCGAGGTACATTTATGATTTTCTAATTGATGGAGTTTTGAGGTTTCAGGATGTAGGGAAGAAGACAGTGGATGGATGTATGTTCGCATTGCTGGTGACCCGTATATCCCTAACCTTTGATTTGTTGTTTTTTAGTCTATAGTATACCTTGTTTATTCTAATTACTATAACTTTCAGATTATATATTTCCATGCTAACAAGAATGGAGATTTAGAAAGATATAATGGGAGAGAACCATGGATCAGAGACTGGTCGCTTGCTGATCTGAAGACGATGGATAAAGAGGAAAGCACATCTTATTCGATGAGACATATGATAGATATATAATATTTTAATAATGATAAGTGTGAAAGATATGTTAATCAGATCACTTCATTTAAGCTATAATGAAAATAAAACTTATACTTTGTCCACTGTAGGGTCTTTTAAATTTAATTGGGAAGATATCTGGGTTATTGAAAAAGCACAACCGCGTATCAAAGAGAGGATGCATTAGAAAAAAACAAAGTCTAATAGAAAGACTCGTAAAGAAGCTCCCACAGTAGATGAGACTGAGACCGACATATGGGCTGGACATGTATCAGCTGCTAAATTTGATGAACATCCTTTCAAAAAAGGCAAGTCAATAATTTTTCAGTTATAGTATAAATTTTATTACTCTAACCTGTCTCTTTTTAATAGTATGCTAGTATAAATATTTTTTAGTTTTTGCACCTGTGTTAAATTAATTAATTAGTACATTTGTATATAAAGTTTTACCATCTATAGAGTAATTAATTTTTTATCTAATTTTAGAAATGTAATATTGATGCTCTAACTTGTAGATCCATCTTTAAAAAACTGTTGGAGCTACTTATGTTGAGCATGGCAATTGACCTTACACATTTAGATACATCTTTTTATGTTTTAGCATTCAGGTCATAAAATAATAACTTTGAAAACTATGTGAGTATCAACGGATTAATATGTATAACATCATTTATACTCTCCCTTATATGCATAGTTAAAAACCTTGTTACTAAACTGCTTTGGTTTTAATGTGTAACATGTATGACAGTTTGATAAGTGTTATTCCAATTAAATAAAGATTTAATTAATTCTAATACTAGTTATCTCAAATAGGAGTTTGAATAGGTAATATTTGTCTTTTTAGTTCGGATGTTATGTATGCCTGACACCTGGTGTTATCCGTGTGGCCTTATAGATGTTAACTGATTGGAATTGTAGATGTTATTGTCCATTCTTTTCTTTACTCTGCACGAAGTAGCCTTGGATAAACTTTTAAATTAAACTCATTTATACATTTACTTGATTGGATTATATTTGTGTTAGGTGACTTTAGTTGTTCAACCTCCAATTTATTTAAACAGAAATTACAGTAAGAGTCACAAAACGGATGCATTGGGGGGGGGGATACGATGTGTATGAACAAGACATATACGAAAACGCCCACAGGGGATAAGACAATGGCCGACACGCCTATTGGAAATGCAATAGATGATAATGTTGAAGAAGGGCCTTCAGAGAAAAGGTAAGTTAATGATTTTTCAGTTATAGTATAAAATTTTAATGATCTAACTTGCCTCTTTTTAATAGTATACTAGTATAATTTTTTTTTTAATTTGGGCATCTGCGTTAACATAATTAATTATTGCATTTGTATATAAAGTTTTACCATCTATAGAGTAATTTTAATATACGTTACCTATATATAATATTGAGCTTCGTTGAGAAGGATATCAACTATAATTAATTTTTTTGTCTAATTTTAGAAGTGTGATATTAATGCTGTAACTTGTAGATTTACCTTGAATAGAAGTTCGAATAGCTTATATTTGTCATTTTAATTCGGATGTTATGTATGCCTGACACTTGATGTTATCTGTGTGGCCTTATGGTTACTAATTGGTTGGAATTGCGGATGTTACTATCCGTTCTTTACTTTACTCTGCACGAAGAAACTTTGTGCAAACTTTTGAATTAAAATCATTTATACATTTAAGCATACTAGATTTACTTGATCGGATTAGATTTGTGTAAGGTGTCTTTTGTTATTATCACCTATAGCTGCTCAACCTTCAATTTATTTAAACAGAAACTACAGTCAAGAGTCCCAAAACAGGTGCATTGGGGGAAATACCATGTGTATGAATAAGACATGTGCTGAAACACCCACAAGGGATGAGACAATTCCTGGCACAGCTATTGAAAACAGAACAGATGATAATGTCGATGAAGGACCTTCAGAGAAAAGGTAAGTTAGTTGAATTTAACATAATACGAAGTATTGATAAGTATAGTAGGTGCATGAATTTTTATTTCTGACTCTTTCCTGCTTTTCAGGTGGAATGTTTAATCAACAATAGATGTTATCTGTCTAATCTAATGCTGGTTACACGACTTTCTTTACTTTAGTTCGCATTGATACCCTTTTTGGAAATGCATGCTTCCTACTAAACTAAAGTATTAAAGAATTGCACGAGAACTTGCAATAGGCACTCACTTAAGAGCACTTAATTGTTAATGAATGTGCAGAGATTCCAAAGAACTTGCAAGGTAGTGTATGTTGCGCCAGAGGACCCAATTCAGGTTGACTTTCCAATCCCATCATTCTCGCTTGGCATCACTCAGATGCACATACTAGACTCATCGCCTGGATCTCCGGTAACAAACGAACGAAATGCGACTCTGGAACCTGAAGCACCAGAAAATATAAGAAAATCAGAAGATGTGGTGAACACACCAATGCCATCTGGGGGTGCTGCAAGGCCTACAAGTGATGACATGAACAAGATATACAAGTGGGTGACAAATCGTAGGGCTACACAGAATGCCATACTCGCATGGATTCGTAATGGTGATGATGTCCAACTACAGCGAGCAGACCTAAAATCACTGAGATGGCGTAGAAGAGTAAGCGATACGGTAAGACCGAATAAAAAATCATAATCAATTGGTGATTATGTATTCTGTATTAAAGTGCTATAAAATGCAATGCGTTTATTCTATTCAGGTGGTTGATTACTGTTGTGCCATGTTCAATGCTTCGAGCAACGCAAGGTTTTGCATGAATTTTTACTGTAATCCACCGAGACTAATGGTTAGTGCAATATGTCGTTACCCACTTAATATTAATTAATACCCATAATTGCCTCAGTGAAGGATACTTTTGAAGATATACAAAATCTATACTTATGAGTTATCACTCTTAATTATTTCCTTAGGTGTTTAACTAATCCGAAATGGGTTTGCCGGCCTAATATTGACTGATGATAATATTGAATGATGTGCGGGCACAGACACTGGATTTGTCCCCGTTCTTAGTGGCTTCATGGGCCGCGAGCAGCACTGGTTCAATGCGGGGAAGGCGAAACAAGTTAAATATGAAAGTAATTCACGTACTTACTTATCATTTATACACAAAATCTATTTTTCATTACAAGAATCTGAAAAAAAGCTATATGCTAACATGCTTTATTCAACAATAAAGTGGTTTGATCCAGTGTGTTAAGATGATCACTGGTGGCTATATGTACTCCACCAGCATGCTAATAACCTATGGGTGTTAGACTCCATGCACAATGGCCCACATTCCGAGCGGTGAGAGAAAATAGATAAATATGTAGTAAGTGAGAATAGATTTGATGATGCATATTTTTACGGGTGTTAGTTGTTACCTTTGTTGTATGCTTTTTTTATTTTCCTCCCTAATGTTTCTATCTGGCTTGTCGTAGGGTTTTCTTCTCTAAGAGTTGGCTACAACTATAGACCAGAGTGTAGTATTCACAACTGAGGGCTACGAGTGTTGCTATGAAACAATGCTCCCAAAAGAGCCAAATGGGTAAGTGGGCTAGAGATGAAAACAAAAAAAGGGTTAAAAAAATCAACCGAAGTAAAATTTTAATAGTGATGGAATGAATTCAATAGTGATGTGAAGGAACCAGAGTGTATAGCCAAATTGTCTGTCATTTCTGAACAAGCCCACTGTGTATCTTTGTAGGAAGATGCCATATTGGTAGGAGATGGTTGTGCATTACTATTAGGTCCTTGAACGCACAAATCGTATTGAAAAATAACATCCTAACTTATCATCCAGTCAACACACTAAAAACAAACAAATGACGTGAAAAAGGGGTAGATATCATATTTACCTTGTTGTGATTATGAGTGTTCTTGTGTTTGCGAGCCCTCTTTTTAATAGATTTGTCTAGATCAGTCCCAAGTCTGGTGGACGTTGGATGACCTCGCGTAGGAACAAGACGTGGGCCCTGTAGCTCATCCATGCTAACGGGACACTCATCACGCATATGCGAGTTAATTGCACTTGGTACATGTGCAGCTTGATGCTCGGATTCCTTGTGTTCTTTGAGCTTGTGCCGAGCACTGTCCATGGCATCACGCAATATAGCAGCAACCTTTGGAGTAGCCACGAAATCCTGAGTGACATTGTAAAAATCAGAACACAATTCCCTAAAAATGGTCATGATGTCGTCAGAACGGTCCATGTCAAGGCTACTCCTGATGTATGTGTGTCTCCGACTAACGTTCTTACTCCATCGGGATAGAATGTATTGTGAAGACACTGCTGTTACACGAAAATATAAGATAGCACTTGTTTTGAGGTACTGGAACAGAGACTGAGAGACTGAGACTCAGTATCATGTTTGTTGGTTCAGAGACTGGTATTAAAATTTCTGTCTCTGTCTCTAAAATTTCAGTATTTCAGTACCTCCAAAAAGTGGAGACACAGAGAGACTAAAATTTTTAGAGATGGAGACTTAAACTTTAATAACATTTTATACCTAAAATACCCTCATTTCAATTAATTAATTCTAATTTTACCCTTTGTGCAAATTAAATTAGAGTTTAATTCTTGTTTCAATTTCTGTCTCCTATTTTGCACCAAACAGAATACTAAAATTTATTTCAATCTCTGTCTCTTAGTCTCTGTCTCTCTGTCTTAGTCTTTCTGTCTCTATCTCTCCACCAAACGCTACCTAAAAGAACAGCAAGAATGTGGCAGCATAGAATACCATCCGATTGGAACATAAAGCAATCACATTGAACTTCTGATGACTGCAAGCAATAGACGACTTGGTATCTGCTATACACTAACATGTCAAACACCATCTTTGGTTGGTCAACTTCACAAATTGTACTTGTGCCATGATGGTTGATTGAGGAGATGATGCAATCAGCCTTTTCTATAAGTTGATTCTGAACGTCTCGAAACATGGAGTTTGTATATTCTCTCTGGAACTGATTCTCTATTGGTGAGCTGGAAACACAAGGGATAATCCCACTTAAATCAACAGCGTCACACTCAAGCTCCTTTTTCTCCTTGTCTATAAGACAATTTTGGTATTAGCGAACAAATTACAACAAAGAACTCTTACTATTTAAATATTTATCGAAAACTGCATGCATGCCCTCACTATGTTGTGTTCTCCTCATACTAGCCTAAAATTCGTCCTTGAAAAATACTGGCACCCACATGTATCGGTCAGCAAACATCTCTGCCAATGAAAAAAGAAAACAAAAAATGTAAAAAAAAAATAGCGTAAGTTAACCCATAAGTGCAACATCCATATTGACTATAAAATAACATCTGTAAAGAAGCCAAACACACGCAGCAATAAACTGGGAGATTATACTACCGTTTAGCTACCTAGAATTGTAGAGGTCATACTCTTCAATAAAATCGTGCCAATCTCTCTCAAATGAGTCATTAGATTTCGATTCAAACACAATCCTCTTCATGCATGTGTTGAGCTGATCGCAACGACGGTAACCTACCAGCTTGTGTGATATCTTCTTTAGGATATGCCATATGCACCATTTATGGCGTGTATTTGGTAAGGTGGTCTTTAACGCAAAACGCATCTGCAGGCATTGATCTGTTATAACACATATGGGGGCCTTTTCCATGCACTTCACCCAAGTACGAAAAGCCATTAGAATGTACGAGTCTCCTCATTCCGCAATAATGTGCACCCAAGAAGCATAAACATCCCATGGTGGTTGACACTTACGAAAGACCCGAACGGCATGTCATACCTAAACAATGGAAATATAAAAACACATGTAACGTAGGTGTAAAATCCAAATGCCTTAGCTGAAACAAAATCTAATTAAGTCGAACAAAAAATAATAATTTGGCACCTATTAGTCTTGTAAGTAGTGTCAAACGTCACGACATCACCGAAACATTCCCATGCAGCTCTACACATAGCATCGGCCCAAAACACATTTCTAAGGCTATGGTTGTCATCCACATCTATTTCAAAGAAAAAGTTCGGATTGAGCTCCTTCATCCGTGAAAAGTGCTTAAGTAACTCTTTTGGATCCGTCTCATCCCCAAAAATGCGAAAGTAACGACTAATGTCATTTCTAACATCCTTATCTGTAAAGGTGAGGTTGGCAGGGCTACCGGCGGCATTGGCTAGTGCCTGGTATATCTTACTCGGTCTAATGACAGCTTGATCGTTTTGCTGTATTAGGTCCTTCACATGCATACTTAGCTGACGGTTTGTTGAAAACATTCCAGATAGCTTCCGATTAAGTGGGTGTGAGTGGGATACCTCTACTCGAGAAATCTTTCACTGCCCTGTCATCTTATCTAATGCTAAATAGCAACGGGCTTTACAGTTTATTGAGGCCACTGTTTTCCTTGGATGCCTTTACACGGGATGTGCAGTATCAATCTCTGTTACAATGTAAGGCCTGATTAACAACCACTTTCTGACTGTTTTTAGTCTCCTAGCCGGTGGTTCTTATTTTGACGACAAAACCAGTCCTTACCACATATCGGTAATAATATGCACGCGCATCTTCTAATGTGCCGAAGCACATTTCCTCCTTGGGCTCTAGCTCCTCGTCACTATTGACTTGGTTTATGACCTGGAATAAAAAGAAAAAAACAAATGAAACTCAACCTAATAGTTAACTATACAAAAGTGGCTAATTTCACTGTCGAGTATAACAAATAAAACACACTACTGTAATTTTAGGTGCTGATTTCGTGCCATTATGGATGTTAACGTGGATGTTAACTTCGTGTAATTATGGATGTTATTCATATAAACTTATTGATTGCATAAAGTATGAACTTTATGAATGTTATGCATATAACTAAAGTGCTAAAATTGGCAATTCACTAAATAGTACAGTATAAGTATAAATGCACATAAAAAATACAAAAAAAATAAATCGGGTTATTACCATACCTCATCAGAGTTACTAGTAGGGGTGCACAAGACCCGGTCCAGTCCGAAGACCCGGACCGGACCCGGTAACTTCGGGGCTAATTTGGCCCGGCTTCGTTATGGCTCGGTCAGACCCGAAGTTTCAATAGATGACCCCGGTTATTTATTAAACTAGGTTCGGGCCAAGCTTCGGGTCACCTGGCCCCGGCCCATTGGACCCGTGTAGGCGTGCGGTAAAAAATCAATAGATAGCCGCGATTATTTATTAAATCGGGTTTAGGCCAAGGCTCGAGTCACCCGACCCCAGACCGTTGGACCCGTGTAGTAAAAAAAAAACAAAAAATATGCATTTTGTTTCGTGACTTTGTGTTTAATGTTCACAACTTCACTCTTCAGTATTCAGGGTTCACATGACTCATGTTCAGGGGCTAAGGCACAACACACACATATACACACATTCTGACTCAAACTCTTTTCCCAGAGGCGTAGTGCTGCAGCCCTCAATGGCCAGCAGAGAGCTCCTCCTTCACACCTCCATGCCATTTGTGTTTCTTAATCTTACCTCACTCTCTCCTTCACCACCAATCTTCTTTAATTTTTTCGCTATCCCTTTTTTCACCTTCTTCCTCTTTCTCCACCAAGTCTGATCAACCACCACAACTGCTGATCGTCAAACACCGCGCGCACCAGTAACTCGCCTTCAATCACCCCTTAGAGACTCAGAGTTCTCACCAACGCAGTGTTCATCACAAGACGCAGAGCAGGTAATTTGTTTTTGCTAAAAACTATTGATTTTCATTTTTTTTCTTGCAACTACTGGCCTATTGGGTGCTAAATATTTCACCTATTTTGTTTGTTTTGTTATTTTTTGGGGAGAACTAATAAAATTGTTGATATTTTTCTTGCCATAATTCGTTTAATTTTGAGAAAAACTAACAAAATTGATTTTTTTTTGTTTAATTTTCTGGTTTGTATTTTAAATACTTTAATGATGAGAATTACGGGCTAGACGAAAGTAGGAAGAAGTTGTTGATTAGAGATAGGAATTAACAATTCAGAGGAATTGGGAGTAGGAACAATAATTTGAAATTATAACTACTGGCTGCCTTAGCAAATTATTGGAAGTAGGAATAATAATTTTATTTTTATAATTTGCACCGCCAATAATTATAATTGATCCCTTCCACTTCAAATTTGATTGTTATTTAAAAATCAAATTTCCTGATTTGTGCACTTTATGTTATTGTGAGTAATGCTTTGGTGAATATTGAGTAATGCTAGCTGCTCTGCCTTTATCTTCACGTGCATTTCAACCTACGTACCTTCAATTATTATCTATGCCTTACTTCACTTAAGTCTTACAAGAATAAGAATGAGACTGACATACTTATGAATCTTTCTTATTTGTTTTGTTTTTCTTTTTTGGATTAGTAAACTAAACATTCAATTCTCTTTTTATTTGTTATTGTTAAATGATGAGATTGAACACTTGTTTAAGTATGCTCAGTTTTATTTAGATATATTGTATTTATGCTCAGTTGTTTAAGTATGTTTAATTTTTTCTAGATATATTATTATATGAAACTTTTTTATGTTTAGATAAACACAAATAGGATGAGGAGATCCTAGTTGTATTGCAGTCCAAAGTAATGAAGACAATAAAGCTATGGACATAGAGCATGAGGTTGTTGCTGTCAAAGGACAGCAGGCTAACGAGGGACATCAGGCTAACGAGGGACAGTAGGCTACTCACAAGGGAAAAAAGTCTTATGTTTGGACGCATTTTAAACAGGTTCTATTTAGCGAGACTAATGGAAAGCACAAGGCCAAATGTAATCACTGTCGAAAAGTATATCTATGTCATCCAACTAGACATGGCACAAATTCTTTGAATAAACACTTCAAAATTTCTCACAAGTGGATATTTACAAAAGCAAGCAAAAATGGAAACTTCATGTCTATATGCCTAAGGTTGGTAAAGAAGGTGAAGCCGGCAAAACTTTCAAAGTCAATGGCTATAGTTTGGAAGATTGTAGGAAGGCAATGGCTGAGTTTATTATCCTTGATGAACACCCTTTTAAAGTGGTCGAAGGGATTGGGTTTCACAAAATAATTAATCGATTTGAGCCAAGATTCACTGTACCATCCAAGATGATAATGTCAGGAGATTGCTTTCATCTTTATTTAGATGAGAAGAAAAAACTTAAAGCTTGGTTGGCAAATTCATGTGCTCGAGTTTGTTTGACATCAGATTGTTGGACATCAAATCAAAATCTTAGCTACATGAGCCTAACTGCACATTTCGTTGATGACGAATGGAAGCTACAAAAGAGAATTCTCAACTTTTGCTTGATTGAGAACCACAAGGGAGAAACAATAGGGAGAGAAATTGAGACATGTTTGAGAGAGTGGGAAATTGAAAAGGTCTTCACAATCACATTAGACAATGCATCTTCAAATGATGGGGTTATCACTTACCTTCAAAGAAAATTAGCTGCAAGGGGTGGATTGGTGTACGGAGAAAAATATTTAAAAATGAGGTGTTGTGCTCATGTTCTCAACTTGATAGTGAATGAAGGAATTAAAGAGCAACATGCCTCCATTGAAAGCATTCGGAATGCTATTAGGTATGTTAGATCTTCTCCCCAAAGAATTAAAAAATTTAAAGAATGCATTGAGGCTGAGTTGATAGAGTCTAAAAGTCTTGTTTGTTTGGATGTTCCAACTAGATGGAATTCCACCTATCTAATGTTGGAACATGCTGAAGATTTTGAAAAAGCTTTTGATAGACTTTATGATCAAGAAACTGAATTTTTTAGATGGTTTGGAGAGGATAGTCAGGGTATAAAGAAAGTTGGTCCACCCACAACACTTGATTGACAACATGCTAGGCTATTCATTGATTTTTTGAGAATCTTCTATGAGATTACTTTGTATTTCTCATCTTCTTTACATGTTACTTCAAACAAATACTTTCATGAAATTGCATCTATAAATTCTCAACTAACATCTTGGAGCCACAACAATTCTGAATTATTAGGAACTATGGCATGCTCTATGAAGGCTAAATACGATAAATATTGGGGATCAGTTGACAAGGTTAATCCTTTGATACTTGTGCCGTTGTTTTAGATCCTCGATACAAACTTGATTATCTTTCTTGGTGTTTGGAGGATGTATATGATAAGGAAGTGGCTACTAGTATGACTAGTTTTGTGAAATTTACATTGAAGACATTGTACAAATTTTATTCAAAAGAAATTGTAGATGATAAAGTTCATTCTTGATGATGGTGGCAGTTCCTCTAGAGCTATTTTGGATGATAAAGATAGTGGTCAGTCTAGTGCTAAGGGTGTTGCTGCAAATAGAGAAAATTTGTGGAAAAAATAAAAGAAGAAAAAAGCTAATGCAGATAGCAAATCAGATGTTGAGAAATATTTGGCCGAAGATCCTGTGGACGTGGAAGATTGGAATTTTGATATATTGGCTTGGTGGAAATTAAATGGATCAAAATATAGAATTCTTTCTCCAATAGCCCGTGATGTCTTTGGTATTCCAGTTTTAACTATTGCATCTGAATCATGCTTTAGTACCCGTGGGCGTGTGATTGATCTTTACCATAGCTCTTTGTCACCAAAAATGGCAGAAGCTTTAATCTGCACTCAAAGTTGGTTGTATCTTTCTAAGCAGATATTTGAAGAATTTGAGTTTGATCAATTTGACAATAGTGACAAGATTGTTAATGGTATATTTACTTTATGATGTCTTTATTCTTTTTTTATTATTTAATTTAATTCATATAATAATCTTGAGATACTAATTTTTATGTTTTGCAGATGTTACTAACATATCCACACAACAAGAATCAAGTTCACAACCTTGAGAGCAAGCTACGAATCAAATGAATTTTGTTTTGTAATTGTTTGTTACTTAATATTTTGTTGTTATTGGTTGGTATGACACTATAAATATTTTGTTGTTATTGGTTGGTATGACACTATAAAGGGTAATGTTAGGTAGACAAAAAAAATAGCCAAAACTTGCCTTATTTAGCATTAATTAATTATCGCAACAATGAATGAATGCTAAATAAGGCAAGTGATGGCTGTTTTTGGCTGATTTTCTTTGGTTACCAAACATTCTGATAAATTATTATTATTATGTTAATCTTGTGTTGTTTAACTTTGTTTTATTTGTCTTTTGAACTTTGAATGTTTAGTGTGTAATTGACATAATTATTATTATGAAACTTTAAATTATTATTATTAGACTTAAATCATTATTATGTGAATGTTGCAATGTTATGAAATAATTATTTGTTTTAATTGTCTTTTGAACTTTGTTTTCATTGTTTACTACTTAATAATTATTAGTAGTTTTGTCCAAACCATGATATGGAGTTGCTCAAACAGAAAAATCAGACATATGATTAGCTAGTGGGTTTGATCTATAGTAAATGTTTCAAAACTTAAGTTTACTCCTTCTTTTTTAGTTATTATATCTATCTTTAGAAAATTGTTAAAATAAATGTCAAACCTGGTTTTATTTGTAAAATGTTCTCTCTTTCTCATCTCTCCCTTTGATGTAAAAGGGTTTCACATCTTAGTTTGTTTAGGCAACTTTCAACATCTCTCTTGTATTAACATATATGGAAAAGAAGTTGACAAAACTAGTAACAAGAACTGTGTTGCCTTATGTTTTACATTTTGATGCAGCCATACTCATGATTTACTAACCTGCTTTACATTGTTGGCTGTTCCAGCCTTTTGCCTGTATTTATTCCTGTTTTAACATTTATTTTTATTCTAAGCAAAACAGTTTTCCTACATAGGATCATATTAATGACTGGAGGAAAACAGCACTTTATTTAACATCCATTTTCTTTCTTGCTGCTATAATATGGTTCATAGGTAAGTGGCATACCACCATGCAGCTTTGGTATTATATTAGCTATTCTTAATTTTTAAACCAGATATGCATTAGAATTAATTGTTTTTTAAGAATGTGTCTGTAAACTGAAATTTCAGAACATGTACTGAAGAAATTGCTGGATGTTGCGCATGGATTTCAAATGCTAATAGACCCTAAAGGTACTCATAAAATTGCTTATGGTTTTAATACATTTTCCTAGATGATTCCTATATTATTAGTATAGTTTAATTTGTATATGGATCTATTTATCATATTTTACTTGTGTCATAGTTGAGAAATGACAAATGTCCTATTATTTGGTTTGATAAATTTGGTTGTGTATTGGCCGAGAAATAAGTTGTGAATTGGTTGTTTTTGTTGGAACCGTAGACGGTGGAAATATCCAAGTTTTAGGGGAGGTTTTGCCAAAATTTTTCTAAATATTTTGGATAAAATTTAATGAAAAAAATTATAATTAGTGTTATATCTTGTTTCTAATTTTTTATTTTGGTTTTTCTTATTTACAGGAGTATTGAAATGGTGACCACATACTACCTTAAGGGCTCAAGAATATTTTGATTCATAGAGACACTAATCTATGTTAGAACTTTTAACTTTTGGTTGAACTTATGCAAGACATATAACTTGTAGAACTAATCAATGTACTCACTAATGTTATTTTGTTTTAAAACAATTTTAGCTAAATGAGGCATGTTTGAATTATGTATGTTTTTGCATATTATATAAATGTAGACTTGCTTATTAAAATAGTTAATATATTAGTTAATTTAAAAAATAATTTAGTAAATTATGCATGAAATTTGTA
>NC_029787.2:17527788-17529974 GCF_000816755.2 Arachis ipaensis
TTTGTAATTAAAGAAAAAAAAAAAACGTTACAAAATTAAGTTACATTTTGTAACAAAATTTTATGATAGGAAAAAATAGATTATCACCAAAAATACCTTGAAAATCAAAATTTGTTACCACTTTTGTAACGACTTCTGGTTTTTTGTATCAAAAAAATTTGTTACAAAATATCATTTTGAATTGTAACAGTTCCAATTTTTGTTACAAAAATTTTTTGTAACGGGACATATTGCAACAGCTCCTTTTTTTGTTACAAAATTTCTTTGTTTCAAAATTTCGATTTTTTGTAATAATTTTTTTGTTACAAATATTGCTTTTTCTTGTAGTGTTGGTTGTTAACTTTGTTTTAATTGTCTTTTGAACTTTGAATGTTTAGTGTGTAATTGACATAATTATTATTATGAAACTTTAAATTATTACTATTAGACTTAAATCATTATTATGTGAATGTTGCAATGTTATGAAATAATTATTTTCCAAAATTTAGAGGTTCAAAAGATGTAGAATCCAACCTTTGGTGATGTCGTGATAAAGTTGATCAAGACCCGGGCTTCATCCGGTCTAGACCCGGATTTAGTGTGGCCCGAAAGTAACATGATTTCATTGGGTCTAGGGTCAGATAAGGGTCTCATAAATAGACCTGGTCATTATTTAGGGTCGGATTCGGGTCACGGCGAACCCGGCTTCACCCGGCCCCATGTGCACCCCTAAGAGTTAGCGTAGTTTTCCATATTCTCAAAAATTGGTTGACTGACAACAACTTCGTCGGGTGAGTCCGTTATTCAAATTCTTCAGCACCTTCTGCCATAGGTACCGTATTAAAGGTTGAATTCAAATACCATACTATTTGCAATGATAAAGGCGACTTGTTGTAAAATTTTTTGGCTTATACACTATTGTATTTGTAATGGTATTATTCTTGTGATTTTTGAATGAACATAATTGAATTAACGAAAAGTATATATTAGGGTAGTTTTCATGTTTCATATATCCATTAAGTCATGATAAATACCTTAATAATAGACAAAGAATCAAGTAATTAAATATTAATTATAAGAATATATAATAGTATGAGATATGATATTATAATTAATATGATTAATAAGTGAAGTTGATAAGAATATGATAAATAAAATAATAAAAAAATAAAATAAAAATTAAAATTATTATTAAATAATATAAATAAAATAAATTATAAAAATTTTTGACTAATTATGGTTAAAATTTTTTTGTTATTAAATTTTTTCCATTTGTATTAGCGTATATATGTTAACTTTTTGTTCATTATCTTTTTCTTCTTTCTAATAATTTTTTTTTTCTCTCTCTCATTATCGCTGTGCCAAAATTCATAGGGCATGATGATGCAAACCACATTGATATTCCCCATACATGCATGTATATGTAGCTGTCGTGGCCCGGAAGGAAAAACAAGTGGCTCCCATGCATATTTGTCATCATTGACTTCAAAATTTCAAGGGCAGTAAACCCTAGAAGAAAAAAAGAGAAAAGAAACACTGCACTCACCCTATATTTAGAATCTAAGGTCAAACAAATTAAAACAAACAAGAGCCTAAGAGGCTAAGAAAAAGGCTATCATCTTAGCCTTTTTCAAATGCGCCAGGTCATCTGTCAAATACTACTTACTATTAGTCCATGTTGTGTCATGAAATTAAATTATATTAAACATATATTTAAATATAAATTTGACCTCAAAAGTCAAAAGTATGATTTGGATAGGAAATTAATCTTCTACAAATTGAATTAGGGTTCCAGGATATATAGACTAAATAGATGCATCCTTAGACTGTTTTACAATGTTTCGGTTTCCTAGGATAAAGATAAATAAATATTAAAGAGTTTAAACCTATTTAAAGAAACATATACCTAAAATAAGTAAACAACTTTAGATATTTTTTTCCTTTTTCTATGTATAATATGACAATAATGAGAATAACTATTTTTAAAATAAAATATTATCTTTTATGCCAAAAATTAAAATAATCTTTAACTTTTTTATTGTAAGAATTATCTCTGACATCATCCAAAATTTTTAAAATAATTATTCCATTAAGTGATGAGAATTTTTTTTAATGAAATTGTTCTTAATAGCAATTAATTATGAAATAATAATAATTAAATTATGTAAAAAATAATACTTTATCTCTTTTCTTTATTTTTATCATCT
>NC_029787.2:17530534-17533636 GCF_000816755.2 Arachis ipaensis
TTTCAATAAATAATATTAGATAATTATTTTATTTATTTTTAATTCAGATCCTAAATCATAGAGTCTTAATAACTCTAAATCTTAAATTATAAATTTAAATTCTAAAATTAATTAATATTGACAAACAAAATTAATTATTTGTACTTTTTCTTTTTTGAAAAGGATAATGCTAGGTAAACAAAAAAAAAAACAGCCAGAACTTGCCTTATTTAGCATTAAAATTAATTATCGCAACAATTAATAAATACTAAATAAGACAAGTTATGACTGTTTTTGGCTGATTTTCTTTGGATACCAACAATGTTCTGAAAACCGGTTCGAACCGGCCGGTCGAACCGAGAACCGCTGTTAAATACGGTTCGGACATATAGTAAAACTGCCAGTTTTGAAAATCAAAGTTAAACCGCCGAACCGTCTAGAAACCGGTCGGTCGAACCGAACCGTGATCCAACCGGTTTTTTTAATTTGGGCAAAAACGCTGCGTTTTGCATGCTGAAAGGGCCAAAAGAGAACCCTAGTCACCCACAGAGGCACAGACCCACTCCTCTCCTCTCGAGCCTCAACCTCCACTCTCACCTCTCACGTCTCCAGTCTGACTCACCTCGAGCTTCTGGCGCAACTTTCGTCGAGCCACCGCCGTCGTCACAACTTCCGTTGTGCTAACGTCAGCTAGCTCTATTCGCGCGTAGCCACGAACCGTCACGAAGTCAGCCTTCAAAAATCGCAGCCACCGCAGGGGAGGAAGGGAGCCTCTGCTACGTCGCCGCCGTGCCTCCATCGCTGCCAATCCATCACCGCCGCTGCTAGGGTTTGTTGGAGCTACGCGAAGCCATCATCGTCGCTGTCACGTGCGGAAGGAAGCGAGAGAGACTGAAGCTGCGAGAGAGGAGAAGTCACCCCTGCCGAAAGCCGCTGCTGAAGACTCCATGATAAAAGCGGTTCTGCTTGAATCTTTGAAAGTTGTTCTGATTTCCCCACTATTGTTGCGATCTGCTACTTTCTTTGCAATTGTCTCTAAGCGTACTTGATTTTCTGGATTTAGAGTTATTTTTTATTGAATTTTTGGATTTGAATTTTGAATTCGTGCTTGATCTGCAATTTCTGTTTAATTCTTCTTATTGTTGTTGTGGTTGAAATTCAAAATTGAAATCTGATTCTTCTTCGTCAATTTCATATTCTGGATTTGTTGATTTGTAAACTGATCTTGTGAAATTGAATTTGTGATCTGTTGTTGGATTTGTTGCTAAATTGCTTGTTGAATCTGAATTTGCATCGATTTCGGCCTCTCTTTTTTCTTGAATTTTTGTTGATGCTGTTGCGAGTCTTGTTCTGTTGATAGCTGAGATTTGGTTGCCGTTGTTGCCTTAGTCTAGCTTTAATCTCTTCCCACTCAATTTTCCAGCAGCAATTTCGAATGTTTCCAAATTGGCAAATGGATTGAGCGCCTTCCATAACTGAAACCATCTTAGAGCTTTCCCTTTCAAACTTCTTTCCACCTCTATGAATCTCTGCTCCTCAGGTGTGCATCCATAACCATCTTTCCCATTGAATATTGAAAATGTATTTTCAGATTGTTGAGTTATTTGTTTTTCCATGAAAAATAGAAGAAACCTCTCAGCGAGAGCACCAATGTTAGAACTCCTTCCATGAATTAGGGAGAGAAACTCCAAATTGAACCAAGTTCAATATCAATTCATTAATTCCTTTAATACATTGATAAAAGTCTCTTATCTATATTCTTAAAAGACTAAGTAATTCTATTGGGTATAAATAGTAGCCTTCCTAATATTAAATAGTAACATGTAGTGGCTACATGAATATCAGAAGTATGCAAAATCAGCAGAGGATGATGTTGATGATGTTCTCAGAGCAGGTGTTTTATTTGCCATTTTCATTTCAAGTGGATAAATGGTTAACTGAATTTAATTTTTGTGCTGTTGAATAAGGCAAGGAATTATGAATATGAATGAATGTGATAAAATTGTGAATATGAATAAATATGATTAATGACAAACTTGGATGTTGGCATTTTATGTTTAGTTGGTTGTTTTTGTTGTTTGACTTGAGTTTGTATTTGAATGAGATCATAACAAATGTTTATTTTGGATGATATTTTAAAGTTTATATTAAACTATAATTATGTTTTAATGTATTTATTTATATTTTATTTATTATTTTATTATAAAACAGTTTTTTGGTTCAACCACGGTCGAACCGGTTGAACCTATAATCCAGTAAACTAATAACAAAAACGGTTTGATGATCAGTTCGGTTTTCAAAACCTTGGTTACCAAATATTTCAGTTTTGAAAATAATTTTTCATTGACGTTTTTTAAGTAAATGACAAGAATGTCCTTATAGTTACATCACAAATGCTGATGGACTAGGGGTGGCAACACTACCCGAACCCGCGGGTACCCACCCCGCCCCTACCCGCTCTTTTGCCGGTATAGAAATTATCAAATGATCAATTGTAGTATAGTCTAAACCGACGCAAAATCCTTCATCAAACAAATCTACAATCTATATCCGAGAGTACTAGTCTCCCGAGTCGTTCTCCCTTGGAATTGCCAAGGATATATTATTAGCCACCCTATAAAATGGTCGTTCGTGGCACTATAGTGAATAGTGATGTGTACATGTATACTTAGTCCTGAAAGTCAAAGACAGAAATTAAAGCTTACAACTACAAAAGAAAAAATTTCCTTGGGACAGAAGAAAAATTTTTATTTAAGAAAATACTTGAGTGACATTTACAAATTATAAAAAATACATAAAATCTAAAACTAAAAAAGAAAATGAATAAGCTTTATGTTAAACTATAGCCTAAAAAAGATTATAGAATTTGATTACAAAAAATTTTATAAAATAAAAACAGAAACAAATTATAAGCATACAACTACAAATTAAACATATAGCAAACACCCACATATATGATAACAAACACATCAAGATATAATAGTAATAGTATATCAGGCTTTTATATTATGGGTTACCTACTACAGTCTATACTGTATTTTCATTTCTTTAGTTATTTTTGTAAGGTGAATACTATGGTGCTTAAAAGGTGGTGCCTATTTACTAAAAAAAGTAAAAATTAAT
>NC_029787.2:17533657-17561396 GCF_000816755.2 Arachis ipaensis
AATTTATATGTAATTTTATACTTAAATTTAATTTAGGAAAATTTCTTTCTCATCTTTATTCTATACTAAAAACACCTGTTTAAAGTAAAAACAAATAATATAATTAATCGACACTACTTGGATTGAATAAAGATGTTGACGTTTGAATGATTGAGAACAGGTTCACTAATAATAATTAGTCGTATATAAATGAAGAACTACTGAACCAGCATCAAAAAATGAAAGGTAAAAATAAAAAAAATCACTCACACACTCAAAATGCTAGCAAACATTGTCACTTGATTAGCTAGCGATTCAAGTGATGGTTAGTATATAAGAGGTGAAAACTTAGGTGAATTCGACTTCACGTAAAGTTGATATATGATACCTGAGAACAAGGGGGCAATGGCCCCCCCAAACTAATAAGGTGTATGTATAAGTTTTTAATTTTTTACTTTAACCTCTTTTTAATTTTTAATTTTTCTTTCTTCTTAACTTATATTTTTCATGTTAGCCCCTCCCAAAATAATTTCTAGCTCCGCCCCTGGTCTAACAGCTTTTAGATATCAACTTCACATGAAATCGACTGCACCTGAGTTTCCACCTTACTAAGATATTAGATTTGGATCACTCAATGTTATTAAATCGGAATAATTATTATGGTGTATCTGGAAAAGTTTATTTTCTGTATTATATATCATATCATACTGTATATTGTAAAATACATAAATAACAATCATAAATTAAATTAAACCTTCAAAATTCAAATAACTATATAATTTATAATATATATAATAAAAATAATAAAACTGCATGTAGGTTTTGCAATTTAATCTTTCAAAGAGATCATAAGTAGCAAACAATTAGCATTTATTATTCTCCAAGATCAAAACCTCTTCCCTAAAGTCAAAACCTCTTTTTTTTCTTTTTCCGGCTGGAATAATCTCTTTAGTTTTTTTTTTTTTATTTCCTATTACTGATTTTTTCTTAGCATTGATCTTATATTCAAGTTTTTTGGAATTAGAGAGAATAAATCTATGTATGTAGTTATTGGTTTTTTTTCCTCAAAGATAATAGTAGTATTTTATTTAATAAAAAATAAATATAATATCCAAAAGTTAGGATAAGAGAAATAAAAAAAAATTTAAATATTTACGAATAAGTAAAATTGTATGAAGAAAATAACATAAAAAAAACAAATAAAAAAAAAATCTTAAGGTATTATGCATAAGATAAAATAAATAATTTCTAGTTCAACTTAAGCGATGTTATTAGCCCTTTTTTCGAAGACTCCTCGACATGCTCGAATACTCGCCGACACCTCTCCTTCTAAATATTTCAAGTTATAATCAAAATCAATCGAGCTCTATGAGAGCTTGTTCCCTAAAATCCAGTTTGTAACACCAAATCCCTCCACCAATCAAAGAACAAAGAACATCTAAGGTCTGGAATGAGGTAAGTTAAAGAACTCTTTTTTCACACTAGATTCGCGTCTTCACAAAAAAATAAACAGTGCATGAGTGATTCTGGTGCTGACTTACAGATTGGACAAGTTGTCAGAGGGGATGGGTATTGCTGGTGGATGAGAAGCAGAACAGGAAGCTTACCATGGAGAATTTTTCATACAAAGAGCAAAATCTTGTAAGAGATTTTCTGCTTCCATAAATGACTCCAAACTAGTCTCTGTTGCATGAAGTTCGGACACAATTCAATGGAAGTATAGTAAAATTGGTAAGCAATCCTGTACCCTGATGCAAGATCATATGTTTTTACTCTGTTCATCACCCATTGAATTAGGTCTTCACCTTCTCCCGGAATTATGGAGAGGATTCGCCAAACAATTTCTAGAGGAAAAAGATTTGAGATTAATGCTTGGTTCCACTATTTATTTGACAAAAATAAGTCTTTCACCCATAACAGATAGTAACTATCTGATAATAGTGCCGCAGATGGTAGGACAATGAAGGGGTAAGGAGGAGGGCGTCATGGTTCACTGAAGATTTGGATATCACCATAACTTACTTTTCAACTAATGCCTTTCTCTACAACTCGCCTCCCTTCAAGAATACTTTGTCAATGCCAAGAAGGTAATGTTCCTACTTCTGTGTGTAAGGATGGAATTAAATTTGAAGTATTTACCTTTAAGTATTCTAGAAAGAAGAAAGTTAGGTTGAGTCACGATTTTTCAGCACTGTTTACACAAAAGAGCCAGGTTTTGAACCCTGAGATATTTAAAATCAAGCCTGCCTTTTTTCTTAGGCTTAGTCATCTTATCCCAACTAATCCACACCATTCGTCTTTCAGAACTTTGCTACCTCCACTAGAACTGGGTTAGAATACTATGAATTTTATTTAACAAGTTGTCCGAAAGTTTAAAACATGACAAGGTGTAGATTTGTATGGCTTCACCAACTGCTCGGAGTAATATCTGTCTTCCTTTATTAGATAACAAGCACCTTTTTCATCCTTGTATCCTTTTGAGAACCTTATCTTTGATTAAGTTGAAGGTGAATTTCTTAGAGTGGTTGACAAGGGAAGGTAGACCCAAATATTTATCCTGTACACCTATGTAAGAAATATTCAGCTGGACTGCTAGAGAGGTTCTAATCGGTATTGGAGTGTTATTACTGAAAAACATACAGGATTAATTTATTAATATAAAATCTTCCCACTGAAACTCTCATAAGATTTCAATAATTTTAGAATAGAGGCACAACTATTTTTTGAGGCTTTACCGAATAAAATAGAATCATCAGAGAATAGAAAGTGATTTATAGTTGGGCATCTTCTGTTTATCTGGATTTTTCGAATGAGACTATTTTGCTCTGCTTTGTATAGCAAGGAAAAAGTCCTTCTGTACATAATAAGAAAAAGAAAGGGGATAGAGGGTCACCTTGATAGATACCTCTATTTGGTTTAAAAAAACCATAGGGTTAATGGTTTAGCCAATCGTCGGTTAGAAATTTTCTTCTCAATAAAAGAATCGCTTCGTTGCAGGTATAGTTCTGATGGTTTCAGTGGCTAAGAGAAGGGGGGTTGAATCTTAGCCCCCTTTTTGCTTAGTAACATTTGCTGGCCTTTGAGATAACTTCAGGAGACTTTTTGATTTTTGTCTCGTCCCTAGCCACGAGACTTTTATTTTTATCTCGTCATTTGGCACGAGACTTTTCTTTTTGTCTCGTCACTTGGCACGAGATATTTTTCAGTTTGAGCTCCTGTACAATAGAAACATAATTGGAGTAGAGAAGAGAGAAAATTACACCAGATATATCCTGGTTCAGCTGCTAAGTGCAGTGCAGCCTACACCCAGTCTCCATCACAAACATGATGGAATTTCACTATAATCTTCCTGATTACAATCTGTAAAATGCTAACCCAACTTACAAGGGGATTCCCATAGAATCATGAAACACAACATAGATGAACAAAGGAACTCTAAGGACATCTATGGCATTTTCTTTTAATTTTGTACTCTCTGTCTTTTTTCGCTCTATGACTTTTTCATACAAACCTCACTGTTTGCCTTTTTCCATGAGACTCAAGACATGACAAAATTAAATAGAAAAATATTAAACAGAATATATTGAAGGAGAAGAAAATCTGTAAGCTTAGGTAGCTATGAGAATCCTGTGCCTTGCACTCTCACTGCTTACTTCTAACTCCTTGTTCCAAACAGTGGCTGTTCTCTCTTTTTATAGAAGAGAGAAGCCTCCACACTTGAAGCCAAAACCCAAGCCAACTTCTTCTTCTTCAAGAAACAGAACCGGTTCGGCCACATAGAGAGAGAAGAGATAATCATGCAAAACCCAACATGCAATTACCTCTAGTCCTTCCTTGGTCACCACTCTTCATCAATCCGAGCTCTCCATCCTTGGCTTGCTCTCCAAGATGGATTTTTGGCCCTTGATGCTTCATGATAATGATGACTTTATCTGCTTCAATCTCTGCCTCTTCCATCACTTCGCCACTCTAGCTACTTCCTGTGGTAGTTGAGCAAAATCAAAGACAAGCCATGCCTCCAAGAATCTCTTTCTTGCTGGCCGAATCTTCTTCTTCCTTTTTGATCTGAGCATGAAGAGCTCGAGATTACTTCACCAAATCTAACCTTATTTGGTGAAAATCTCAGCCACAGCACACTTTTATTTTGTTATATTTTCTTGCCATCATTGTGATGGTCTTGTAGAGTGTTCTTCCTTCACTTCGGTAGCTCCATTTTGCTTTCATGGTTTCTTGGACAATAACCGAAGCAGAGAAAGAAATGAGAGAGAAGAAAGTATGAAGAAAAGCAATCAAGTGTATCTGAGCAAATTAATTAAAGTGAATTTCTTTTACTTCCCTTAGGTGGAGTAGCGTGTAGCAATGCTAATCCCATCATGTCAACTTGTCAAATTCTCTCTCATAGTTCCCATGCAATAAATGGCAATTGAATGAATTTTGGAATCCATCACATGTTTGAATTCTTGGATCCGATGGAAGCAATTTTGCTTTCTTTCTTCTTTGGTTTCGGATCATGCATGAGGAACTTTCATCAAATATAAAATTGGGCTTGGTTGCAACAACATTTAATCTGACCCAATAATAACATTTGCTTTCCTGATAAAACTTTTTTCGGATCATGCATTGAGCAAATAGGAAAGCATGTTTAACTTGGACTTGTAACCATAATGGATTAATTTGTCCCAAGTAACATAATGATTAATTCAGCCATATTCATCATATATTTTTGTATCAAACCAAAGGCTGAATATTTTTTATGTAATTGGGCTTGCATCAGAATTTTTATTTTCGGCCCAATATTAAAAACCCGTAACAAAATTATTAATCAATATATATTAAATGAGAATCAAATTAATAATTTTGTAATTAATTTCTTTTAATAATGTTTATTCATCACAAATATTAATTTAGTCATCAAGTTCCAAACCAACAATTGACTCACATCAGAGTTTAGTTTTGTTTGTCACAAGTGCAAACCAATAAAAATACCGAGAATATTAGATCTCGGATCGTCTCTCAAAGAAATTTCAGTGAGTTGTGCATATTATCGGTTATGAGGTTCAAGGGAGGTGGTTTGCGGATAAAAAGAATACAATCTAAATGGCAAGAAATTTAAAGCAAACAACTAAAGATAATAAATTCTAAAGAGGCATTTATGACAAAGATTGAGAATCAAGGTTTTCTATTCTAGTCATTAATTATGGCACAACAATTACTAAGAGTTAAGCCTATTACGTTATCTCCAACACTGGGAGAAGATCAAGTAGGCCTAGTTAATCCTAATCCATAAATAGCATTAATGGAAACAAGATTAACTAACAACTCTAGATCACCAAATCCAAATTGGGTATTAATGACTCAAGATTACCAAACTTCTCTTTCCAAGCCAAGAATGCTCAAAATCTACTCTAAAATTAAGCCAAACATTTTATCAAACACTTGGTGTGCATAAAAATAAAAGCATAATAAATTACAATAATAATGAAATCTACTACTACCAAATGTAAGAAAATAACAATAATAACTCAAATAAGTATTAAAAGAATATAAAATATCAAATTACATTAAATGAAAACCAAAATCAATAATAGTTCATAAACATAAAAAGTGACCAAAATGAGAAATTAACAAGATAAACTAAAGAAATTAAGGTAAAAGAACAAGGGAAGGTAAAAGAAAGTAGATGAAAACAATAATTAAAACTAAAATCTAAGAGAGTTTAACCTAAATCTATCCTAATTTTAGAGAGAAGAAGGAGCTTCTCTCTCTAGAAAACTAACCTAAGACATGTTTCTAACCTAATCTAAGTGCTCCCCCTTTGTTCCTTCTTGAATTTGGCCTCAAATGCTTCAGAAATGAGTTTGATTTAGGTCTGAGTGAGCTCAGAAATCGCCCCCAACGTGTTTCTTTAAGTTGGTCACGTGCTGCTTGTCACGCGTACGCGTGGGTCACGCGTACGCGAAACTGGGCAGATTACCAAATCCTTATTTTTTCATGAATTTTCTACTTTTACATATTTTTTCTTCATTCCTTCAATCCAATCTTTGCCTCCTAAGCCTGAAATCACTAAACAAACACATCAAAGCATCGAGTGGAATCAAAGTGAATTAAATTTAGCAAATTAAGAGTCTAAAAAGCATATTTTTACTCTTAAGCACAATTTAGGAGAAATTCACAAAATCATGCTATTTCATTGAATAAATGTGAGATAAGTTAATAAAATCCACTAAATTCAACACAAGATAAACCTTATAATTAGGGTTTATCAGTTAACCTTTCACAATAATGAAGTAAGAAACGGTTGTCAGCAATTCACGAATCCAGTCAATGATTCTCGATTCAAAGCCCAATTTCTCCATAATAAACCATAAAAAATACCACTTTACCTTGTCATAGGTTTTACCCATATCAAACTTGAGTGTCATTTCATATTCCAAGCTTCGATTGTTTGTTTAAGGTAGTGCATACATTCGTGTGCTATAAGAATGTCATTTCATGTCGCTCGCATCTGGGACCTTTGGCACCAGACAGATATTAGAGAAATTCTTCACAGCCCAGAACACATCTTCTTCCACTATATCCCAGTAAAATTGGAAGAATTTAGCCATCATACCATCCTCTCTTGGTGCACTCTGAGGGTGGATACCAAAGTAGCTCTTTTTATCTCCTCCATAGAAATAGGTCTTCTGAGTCTACAGTTCATGTTAGCTATAACCTTAAGCTCAAAGTCTATGAAAAAAGGCTCAGGATCCACCTGATTAAAAGATGTGAAAATACTCTTAAAGTAGTCTGATCTCAGCCACCTTAGCAATATTAGCATTGGTTGTTGCCATATCCCCATTATCCCTTTGCGGATGCCATATCTTATTCTTCTTGTTCTATATTTAAATTTCCGATGGAAGAAGTTTGTATTTTGGTCTTCTTTATTTAGCCATTTAATTCTAGATTTAATTTGTATTTCCAATAAAGTTTCTCGTATAAATATGCTTTTTCAAGCGTTGTTCAAGATCAAGTAATTCATTGTGTCCTATGATGCCTGGTGTTTGTTTTTGTTCTAGGAGAGCAGTAATTTCTACAATCTCTTTTTTAGAATTAGTAGAGCTGTTCTTTTACCTGAAAACCAATCAGTGTCTAACCAATTTAAGCTTTTGAAATAATTTGAATATCGTTGAACCTTCTATATCTGAGTTCCAGACCTCGCTGATGAAGTTACAAATTTGTTCTTCACCACACCAACGGGATTGAAACTTGAATCTTCTCTTTGATTTCTCTGATTGGTAGTTAGTGTCCAAAAAGAGGGGGCGTGATCAGAATCTGTCTCTAATAGTCTAAAGACCGTGGGGTAAGAGTATCATTGGGACCAAGTTTCATCAACAAGCACTCTGTCAAGTCTTTTTTGAATTAGTTCACATTCCCTGCATCTGTTATTCCAAGTAAATGGTCTACCCACCATTCCCAAATCAATCAATGAGTTATCTCCAATAAAGTAATTAAAGGCAGCAATAGAAAAATGAGATTTAGGATTACCACCAAAATTTTCATCTTGATCAATAATGGAATTGAAATCACCAATAATAACCGATTTTCCTTGAAATTGGGAGGACACCAAAAAGATTTCTTGGAACTAAGATAGCCAAATATTCTCATTGTAATTTAAATAAACGCCTATAAAATTTTATTCAATGTTAAAAAGGACATCTTTTATCAAAGCAGCAATATAGAATTCAGAACAACTGATAATCTGAATAACAAAATTACCCTTTCATGCTAATGCAAGTCCATCCGCACTACCAAAAGAATCAACAATTTGTCAATTAGAGTAGTCACAAGCCCTAAATTTTTTTTCACCTATTGAGACTAGTTTTTTGTTTTGCATAGAAAAATCAACCCGGGAGAGTGGGATTGAACAATTCCTTTAAGGTTGTGAACTATCAAGGGTCTCCCCAAATTCTGACAATTCCATGATAACATTCACATGGGTCTTGGGTGCCATTGACCGACTGACACCCTCCACCCTCTGATCCGTAATTTGCTCTTATTCAACATGCATCTTCTTGGACACAAGTTCATCTTCTTTATCAAAGACTCTTTTCTTTGTCCCACCCAATTGGTTAAGTCAATTATGACTATGTCTTGCCATCTGTTTTAGATTTAATTTTTTGCTGCTAACTCCTTTTATTATCATCTGATTGTCTTCTTGGATTTCATTCATGGAGCCTGTGATATCGTTTAACATAACAGAAGAATTAGATTTTGTCATTGACTACCAAGCTAATTCTGGAATTTAGCTGGGGTATTTTTTTTATACTCTTTGAGACTTTATTTCTTTCATCCTTCATATTCATCTTAGAGAAACTCTCAAGCAACCAAGAAGGAGCAAGTTTTTTTCTTGGTTGTGAAGGCTTAGATTGTTGATTGCTGAAATTGCTTATATTATCACTACTATCATTGTCAATTCTTTTTCCTACCTGATCAGACTTAACCCAGTCGCCAATGTTTTTCACTTTAATATCACCTGAGACAGAGTTTGACATGAAGATCTAGCAGTGCTTTGAATCATGTCCAACGTGAGCACAATAGATGCAGAAGATCCTAATACGCTCATATCTCAATCCAATTTTCAGCACTTTACCTCATGGAGCAGCCATCCGAATTGAGTCCTTCACCCTTCTATCATTGTTGATCAGAACTCTAGATTTAAGGATTCCGGATTCTTTTTCTCTAATAGAGAAAAAGCCAATATCAATAATATCACCAATTTTCTCACCCAATTTACGATCATCCTCAACAGTCTTGAATTTTTCTGGAAGTCCCCAAAATTGAATCCAAATGGAAAAAGAACTAATTCCCTCATAGTCATGAGAGTCAGCATTTGTCCACCTTTGAACATGCAAAACATAATACTTAAAGAGTCATGGAGATCCCTTCTCAATTCTGAGTACATCAAACTCGTTCTCAAAGAAGAATTTGAATTGGTTTGATCCTAATTCCACTGATTTAATTAAATCCATCCGGCCTCTCCCAAATAGCTTTCAATGCATTGTCAATGGTTCTTATTGAAAAGACCTTATCAGCAAACACACGATCAAATAGATTCTTAGTACATATCTATATTTCCTTAGAGAAGTCTTCTTCTGTCACAAACATCAATTTCTCCTCTTTCTTCTATGCTCCTTTGATTTGGATGTGAAGTTTCTCCTCCTTTTATGTTCATGATACGAATGAGAGTGCGATAATGATAGAATGAAAGAAAGATAAGAAAAATAAAAAGAGTGAAAAAAAGAGAAAAAGTTGTAATATAAAGAATGGGTTCAAATGAAAAAAGAATTAAAAAAATTAAAGTTAAAAAGAAAAAAAAAAGATTTAGAGACACAGCAAAAATTCTAGAAGAATAATTAAAAAATTATATTTCTTGATAGATTAATAAGGATTCTCCCCAACACTTATAGTTCTCGTCAGGGACGGATTTACTCATGTGAGTGTGGGGGCAAGCACCCCCACTATAATTTGAAATTTTATTAAGCAGTATATAATAATAATATTATTTGTCTCCACTAAATTATTAAATTTGACCCCATAATCATTTTTTATTCAACTTTCGACACTTGGTAGCCTATTTGAAAACTTCATATTAGATGTCCATTATAATGATCAATTTTCAAATTTAAATAAGATTAGTGTTCTTTCTTAGAAATCGACTCGAAAGAATATTATCTATCTTATTTATATAAAATAATTAAAATATAAAATATATATTAAAAATAAATTAAATGATATATGTATTTATACACAAATTTATAATAGATAATTTGATAACTAATTTTTTATATAAACATAATATTTTTATTATAAAAATTATTATAATATTATATATATTTTGTCCCCACTATCAAAATTTTCTGGATCCGTCACTGGTTCTGATATGTAGTTATTGGTATATGTTATTTAGTTTTGTTTTTGTTTACATTCATATTATTATATTTTAATAGCCAACCAAATAAGATGATACGTCTACTATAAGAAGGTTGTTTAACGCTGCTAAAATACTTTTGCAATAAACAATAACTAAATTATCTTTTATTAGGTCATATATACTTTGAAGAGATATTCTCCTCTGTATACTTCTTCAATTTCAATAATGCCTTATTGTTGGTAGGATGCACATTGCATTCAACCCTTGATTCGACTACAAACAGTTAGAAATCAATGAAGAAAGGAGCCTCATGCACTTTATTTGCGACAATATTAAATGAATTTGGTGCATCATTGCATGTCATCAACCAGAACATATGGTTAACTTGTATATCAAATATGTTGTATGCACACTAAATATCGACTATTAAATCAACTAATAAATAAATATATAATTTAAATAATTTTTAGCTTATATATTTTANNTTTTTCATATTCCTGAATTTTAATTTGTAGGCATAGACGCATAGTGATCTTGCTTGAGGTATAGTATAATATTAAAAGCTTATCCATAAGATATTAAGATATAAAATTCTTATCCCATATTTAGTTACAACTACTTATTGACTCGAAAATATACCTTCTTTATATTTAAGAATAAATTTTGTCAACACCCACCATATTAAATCGAATAAACTCTAATATTATCTTGAAATTGAAATTAAAAATGGTCTTAATTTAATAAAAAATTATCAAAAGGTGAGAGATAATCTACACTTATATAAAAATATACTGTTACTTTATGTATAACATATAGATAATGGATTATTAATGGATTCGATTTCTCTAAAATTATATTGTCATTTAAAAAAAAAGTATATCATTAATTATTCTTAAATTAAGATAACGAAATTTATAAATAATAAATATTACAAATTTAAATATGATTAAAGCATTACTTTATTATTTTATTAATAATATTGTCACTCTAGAGAATATTTTTTTTTATTATTAATGGTGTGAGTTATTATGGTCTTTTTGGTCTTCATGGTTGCTTTGGTCCCCATGTGCCCCAGCCGGAGGCTTCCAATATCTAAAAGAAGGATGGCATTTTTTTTAAGATAATTTTATTGAATAGGGCTGCACAAATATTGAATTATTGATGGTATAGAACATTACATTATATAAACTAAACTTACAATTCTAGACAAATGAAATCTATATAGCAAATAATAATTCCAAATCTTCTTACTACAATACAACATCACACTACTAATCGTACAAGAAAAACAACCAGCAGAATTCCTATATTTGAATTTGGAGAAAGTCTTATGGTTTCTTTTTTCTGCTGTATAAATGTAAACAGAAACTAAGTGCCTCAAAAAAAAAAGACAAACAAAATTGAGGATGCTAACTGTCTCAAAAGTTAAAATTAAGAGTTAATATTTAATTTGGTCCTTGAATTTACATATGAATTTTAAAATTTGAATTGTCTCTATTTAATTCTCAAACTTTATAAATATGACTCACATTAGTCCTTGAGACAATTTTTGTCACACAAACGTTAATAAAACATTGACATAGACAGTCAGATGCCACGCTGAAACATGTAAAATGATGCAGTTTTGATTTTGGAGCTCAAATAGCTCAAAAACGACGCCATATCACGGAAAAATTTCAATAAACACCACTTACGATGTTGTTTATGGACTATTTAAGTACCAAAACAAAAACACCGTTGTTTTACAGAATTCAGTGTGATATTCGACTGTCTACATTAGCGTTCTGTTAATGTTTATGCGTCAAAAATTGTTTTCGCGACTCACATGAGTTATATTCGTAAAGTTTGGAGATTAAATAGAGGCAATTAAAATTGGAGACATTAAATTAAAGTTTGCTTGCAAATTTAAGGTATAAATTAAATATTATCTCCAAATCTAAAAAGAAGAGACATATACCTTGCTCCTCTTTAAAAATTTAGTTTGTGAAGAGAAAATACTCAGAGTGGTCCTTGAACTTGCACTTGATACTCAAAGTGGTCCTTAACCTTGCACTGGCCTCAATATTATCCCCGAATTTGACACAAGTATTTCACGGCCGTCCCTGGAGCATTTTCCGGGGAATATTCCTTAACGGCGTGCTGACGTGTATGGAGAGGGCCACGTTGGATATGTAACGGTTATTTGATGTGGCAGTTATCTTTATTTAACTCAATTTAGTCCATGAAATCATTTATAACCCTAATCCCCAATTTATCACGAGAAACCAGACTGTTTCCTCTTCTCTGCTCTGCTTCGTCTTCCCCGGCACCGTTGAGCTTGAGTTGAGTGGAGTGGGTCATGATGGGTGGAGGCAGCAACTATGTAAGTAGCTCCAGTAACCGACGTTCAGAGAGAAGCTATGGGAGGAGAACCACCAGACGCAGTCAGGAACGAGTTCCAGATAGGTGTGGGTGTGGTAGCCGACCCGTCCTGAAGTGGTCAGGAACAGAGGCGAATCCAGGGAGAGCATTTTATGGTTGTCCTAACTACAATGTAAGTGATTTTTGTTAATGAATATACCTAGCGTCGTTGCTTATTAAATTTGTAACATTTCTTCTCCATGGGCATGAAATGTGGTTGCAGAGTGTTGGTAAGAGGTGGTGTGGTCTCTTTATGTGGGCTGACAAATTGGCTGATGAAGAAGAAGAAAGTGACAGAGGTAGTTATGGCTTTGAAATGGAGGAGTGGAGAATGAAATTTGCTTGGAAACTTGGAAAGTTGGAGTGTGAAGTTAAGACTCTAAAAGTAGCATTTTGTTTGTTGTTGGTTGTTGTTACAGTAATTGTAATTGTTGTTTTGTGTAGTATGGAAGCAGTGAAGTTCAGTTGAATATTATGTAAAACAAAAGTTGTAATTGCTGTACCTTATGATGAAGAAATGAATTGATTTGTGTAATTCTATTTTAAGTAGCTAAGCAAGTGTAATAGAATTTGAAACATTTAACAATAACATTCCCACATGGTTAATTGTTTTCCAAAGTTGTCTCCAAAGTTGTCTGTGTCAAACTAGACACAAGCAAAAGACAACATAGAGTATTTAACTACCATAATCCAAAGGACATACTGACGATTGGATTTTTGATGGTATAGAATTTCACAAATGAATTCTCGTTGTAAAGTATAGTTTCTAAACCAAGCAATAATCCTTTCATACAAAAAGTTGTTTGTCACTAGTACAAACCCCTAAAATTTATAACCGAAGTATTGGACCTCGGGTCGTTCTCCCTAGGAATTACAATAAAGTGTCTTGTTATTGGTTATGAGTTATTTTGGGGTTTTGGATAAGAAGCATGAAAAGTAAATGGCAATGAAGATAAACTAACAACTATAAAAGGCTCTTGGTAAGGTGTGAGAACTAGAAGTCCTATCCTAGTTATCCTTCTCAATTGTGATGAGAATTGTTCATTGCTACCACTTAGTTAACCCTTACTAATTAAAGGAAAGTCAAGTGGATGAATTGACTTGAGCCACAAGTCCTAGCCAACTCCCAAGGAAAGACTAGCTTTAGTGAACTCCAAACCAATTAGCAATCTCTCCAATTATCAATCAACAAAGGAATTAGATAACTCAAGTGTCACTAATTACTCTACCTAGGCCAAGAGGAACAAAATCTACACTAAAACTAAAAGAGACATTTCAACAAACACATAGAGTGCAATAGAAGTAAACATTATTAGTTGCAAGAATTAAAGGAATCTACAACTACAAAGGCAAGAGATCAACAATAGAAAAGCAAAGAAGAACAATTGTTATGAATTACCTCTTATTGAATTGAAAGAAAATGGAAGGAACAATAGTAGATCTACAACAAAATATAAGAACAACATAAAGGAAATTACAACTAAAGAATGGAAGAAGAATCAATGTAACTACAAGGAATTGAGATGGAGAAGTTGAAGAACATGAATCTAAATCCAGATCTAAGAATTAAACCTAATCCTAATCCTAATTCTAGAGAGAAGTGAGAGCTTCTCTCTCTAAAACTCTAAACTAAAAGTGATTAGTGGTTGGGAGTGATGATGATTAGTCAAATAATGATGATGCCTTCCCCTTAATCCTTCATCCTTTTATTCCTTTCCCTTAGCAATTTGGCGCCAAAAATGGGTTCAGAAACCCCCTCAAATCGCCAGGCACGTGTTGCATTAGTGAGGTCATGTGCCCTCATCGACGCGTGCGCGCACGGTACGCGTGCGCGTCCCTGGCTAATTCTGCGATGTGCGCGCGAGCGCCTTGTGCGCGTGCGCGTGCATGGCTGACTTTGCTTCTTTGACTTTTTATGCTTCTCTCCACTTGTATGCTTCCTTCCTTGCTTCCTTTGATCCATGCCTAGCCTATTTCAATCCTGGAATTACTAGCAAACACATCAAGGCATCTTATGGAATTAAAGAAGAACTAGAATTCATCAAAATAAGGCTTAAAAAGCATGTTTTTACACTTAAGCACAAATATGGGAGAGATAACAAAATCATGCTAATTCCTAGACTAAATGTGACAAAAGATTATCAAAATACTCTAAATTCAATGCAAAACAAACCGTCAAATTGGGGTTTGTCACATACACGATCAAAAGACAACATAGAGTATTTAGCTACCATGGAAATCAGAAACCATAAAGTTCAATGTTTAAAAGCAAAATATCTTAACAAAAAATTAGCAAAGTGTTCATTTGTTGAATTTTCTTGGTGGTTTGAACCTCGGAGTTGGAACAAAACGCATGGCGTTACGCAACCTTGAAGCTGTAGCTGCTGATGCACCAACCATTGGATCGATAGAAGCACTTGTCGGAGGTGGAGTATTTGAAATTGGAACAGTGGCTGGTGGAGGAGCATTTGAAACAGTTGGAGGAGGAGCACGGGTTGCTGCTGGAGGAATCGAAGCTGTTGCAGGTGGTGGGGGTTGTCTTCTTTTTTGAGGGAGCTTTGGTGGCCTTGCTTGGGGCTGATTTACCTTGTGGGCTTCTTCATTTTCATTTTCATTTTCTGACACCATTGGTTGACTCATGCCAACCTCAATCTCAGTAACATTTCCCTCATCTGGGACTTCAGGTGCAGCAGGGAGAGGTTGTTGATTATTTCCTATGTTAGCTTCAGTAGTAGCAGCAGCTGCAGCAGCTGCCACAGCTGCAGCTTCGTCGTCAGCCTTCTTCTTAGCACAATTTCTCTTGTCGTGACCCTTGCCACCACAATGACGGCATGAACCCTCTTTATATACCCTCTTCATCTTGGTGATCTTCTGCTTCTTGTCTCCAACCGGGCCTTCATCAACTCCCTTTCTTCTTTTCTTCTTGGGTGCTCCTGGCATCTTCCTAAATTTTGGTGGTTGTGGTCTATTCTGAAGAGACTTCTCCCATAGTTTCTGGCCAGGAATAGGATTGATATGGAATGCATAGGTGTCATTGTATGCATCCATTGTCAACCATCTATGACAGAAGTCTTCGAGCTGCCTGCCTGCCCTAGCCATTGCAGCACAAGCATGGACACAGGGCATCCCTGTTTCAAATCAATTATATGCATCCAAGTTACTAAGTAATCAACTCCAATTCCAGTATACAATCCACAATAAATTAAGAAAAACAATTACAATATCAGAATAATTATTGGAAGGGTAATGACAATTAAAGTAATACCACTCAGTTGCCAAAGTCCACACGTGCATATTGCCTTTCCCAAGTCCACTACCATGTTTGTCGGCCACCCGTGTACCTCGAATTGTTCATAGTCCGCATCTCCGGACCACATTGGCAGCCAATTCTTTGAAGCATTCCTGATCTTTTCCAAGCGGCTACGTTGAACAGGGGGTAGTAACCCAACATGGTTCTTGAATTTCATTTTGTTTCGGGCTATTGTCCTCATGATATACATTCTAACTTCCTCGAGTAGTGTGATAATTGGTTTAGCCCTTGCTTCCTTGATTCTTGCATTGAATACTTCGCAAGCATTGTTACATATGTTGTCGCATTTTGGTTGGGTAGGGAAGAAGGCCCGACTCCATGCATCTCTTCGCCATTTGGCAAGGTACTCCCAGGCTTCCTTCTTAGCTCTGAATTTTCATCATCCCCTCAACGAATCCCTCTTGAGTGGTAGATCTTGCACACTCCCACAGTAATCCTCTGAGTTCGTTGTCTTTCCACTGCTTATTGAAGTTTCTCCACAGGTGCCAAACACAAAATCTGTGGTGGACACCAGGGAAGACCTCCTGGACAGCTGTGATTAGTCCCTGCAGGAAACCACCACAGAAATTATTAACTTATAATATCGAGACCCAATTTGGTCCCTCAACTTATATAAGTGACATAAACTTAGTCCCTACACATACATAAGTGACAGTAAACTAGTCCCGGCTATATAGTAAGTTATACTACTATCTCATTATATTAATACAAGCATATTGAAACAGAATCATGAAAGCAAAACATGACAGCAACAATGTCTGAAAGAAACCAGTGTTATTGGAATCAGAATCATGAAAGCAATAACTAGTAAATATCAAATTCGTCGTTACCTTTTGCATATCCGAAATGAAACAGCATCCATTTTGGGTGTAGCTCCCTAGATCATCATGCAGCAGTTCAAGGAACCACCTCCAGTTATCTGTGTTCTCCACTGGTACAATGGCATATGCAATTACGTAAATATGATTATTGGCGTCTTGTCCAATGGCTGCCAATATTTGTTCACCGAATCTGGTTTTCAGGAATGCTCCGTCAAGCCCAATTAGAGGTCTGCATCCTGCCTTAAACCCCTTCATGCATCCATCGAGACAAATGTACATCTTGTCAAAAGTGGGCTCTTCTGAGTGGTTTGGATGAGGAATTGTGGCGATGCGCACAGTAGAACCAGGGTTGCACTTAAGGAGAGTCTCACCATAATCTCTCACCATCCCATACTGTGCAGCAGCATCACCATACACAATGTGCCTTGCATCTCCGAGTGCTCTTGTCAGGGAAGATTTGTTCAACTCCAAGTCATATTTACTTTTAAAGTAAGTTAAAGCTTCAGAGTGCTTCAGATTCGGAAATTTCCTAAGCTTCTTGACCAACTTGCTAGCTAACCACCCTCTGTTAGCTAATCTATTTTTTATCTCCCTTGGGCAAGTATGATCATCATTGAAGGTTTTAACTTGCCAGCAAACACTCTCACTATCCATAGAGGCATAGATAACCCATGGACAGTCCTCAACCTTACATGAAGCCCTACATCGTACTTTATCATTTTTCTTGAATCTAACTCTCCTACCTTCCTGGATGCAATACTCCCTCACAGCCTCCTTAAAATCAATCTTCGTGTTGAATTTCATCCCAACCTCTAATCGGATTTCCCCAAACCTTGTTCCTTCTCTGAAAACAGGAAATGCGTCGTCATTCTGAACTTCATCAAATTCATCCTCTGAGTTGGGGGGTGTCCTCATTTCTTCGGAATGCCAAGAATCTGCCCCGTCTGACTCATCATGATATTCATCATGAGCATCATAAGCCCCAATATCAGGACTCTGGCCTCCCGGTTGTCCAAAAAAGAACTCATCATCTTCACCGGAATCATCCTCAGGTACTAATCCATCATCAGGTTCTAGTATCTCCTTCCACAAATTACTCTCCTTAACTTTTTTAGGGTGCTTCCTGTTTACCTCTTTCCTTTTACCTTGCAGTATTGTATTGGTGACCTCTTCATCACTCGAACTTTCTTCAGCTCCGGGCTTGTAAGCACTATCCTCCGCACTTTCATAACTGTCCGAACAGTCTGATTCTGATAACACAACCGTATCACCCAGCTTTCCCTTACCCTTGGTTGTTTGCCTCCCCACATGACCTTTGGCTAGACCCCTGGTTATATATCTCCTATTCAGTGTTGTTCTTTCTTTGCCTTTCTTTCCAGTTTCTTTCAAAGCAGCTTGTTTCTTCTCTGTCCCATTCTTTGAGGGCACTTTTGGTTGGAAAATCTTACCCTGTTTTGGCTTAGGCACCACTGTTGGAGTACTTTTGGGAATTGGTGTTGATTTTGTGGTTGCAGCTTGTTCTTGAGTATGACCCATGTTTTGGTTGGGTGGTGCAGGGGGGGTAGCAGCCATAGAAATTGGGGTCGGAATGGTGGATTTGAGGGTTGGAGTTGATTTGGTGGTTGCAGCTGGTACTTCAGTATGGTCCATGGGTGGGGCAGGGGTAGTTTTCGTAGAGGTTGCCTCCTGGGTGGGTTTGCTAGTACTCGGACGGTTGATACATGGGGTTGGAACTGGGTATGGAGGAATGGCCTTGGAGCTTGCTCCTGTTCTCAGCAAAACTGGTTGGGTAGGGAGTTCAACCACCACCTCCTCCTTGTCCTTTCTGAATGGTGGTTCTTCCAAATACATTGGAAGAGATACCCCATGTTCGTAGTACACATGCACCTCTCCATTGTTGTTTTCAGCAAGAAAGCACATCTCTAGCAGCTCAGCATCAGAATTAAGTTCCCTTAGGCCAGTCTCTAAGGGTCTCTTTGGAACCAGCCACCAACAATGTTCTGCCTTATCATACCCAAGTTCTTTGTAGTAATTCTTGATGAAAAAGACATCTAGCCTATCAGGATCAACCTTCGAAATCTCTGAAATATGGTCCCTGGTGTATGACACAACACCCTCTTCACTCCTCACAAAGGATCCCCCATGGTGACACACAATAGTTATGAGACCCATATGAAAAAAAAATAACAACTGATCATCAAGATAACTATCACCCAGAAAAGCACAATAACACAAGTCCCTAACCCTCCATGAACACAAATAAACAGCATACATAAACAACCTGCATTCTTCTATTTTCAGCACATTACAACCATAGATACCATCAATGAAGCAAAAAACAATAACAAAAAAATGCAAAATCAACGTACGCAGAAAACCCTAACAAAAATTTTTAGAAAAACCATATAACAAAAGGCAGAGCGAATGAATGTATAACAACTTAACAATGTACAAAAAGTCATGATCAACAAAAACAGAGCAGTAGATGGTAGCTATTATGTTTATCCTTTCTATTTTGCTTACCTCTAACAATCAAAGTGCTTCCCGTCAGACCGCTACGTGTGCAACAGAGACGGGATAATCACAATATGCTTGATTTTGTTGAGAGACAAGGCCAGTGAAAATCCCTCTCAAACTGGCGCCATTGAAGAAAATAAGGAGAAGATGAAGAGACTGTGTTGGCTTGAGAGAGAAGTATGCCCTGCATGTTACATCCCTTCTCCAAACACTAACCGACGACGTTTCAATGCAATTTGGGCGCCAAATTACAAAACGACGTCGTTTTGGAAGTCCAGCATGGCTTCCAGCGTGGCATCCGTAAGTCCAAGTCATCTTTCCGTCACTGGAAAATGCTCCAGGGACGGCCGTGAAACACTTGTGTCAAATTCGGGGATAATATTGAGGCCAGTGCAAGGTTAAGGACCACTTTGAGTATCGAGTGCAAGTTCAGGGACCACTCTGAGTATTTTCTCGTTTGTGAAAAGCAAAAGTCCTCAGTAAAGCAGAAAAGTTGGTGCTCATCAAGTCAGTTATTAATAGTCTACCTATCTGCTATTTAAGTTTGTATAAGATGTCAGTTGCGGTGGCGAAAAAAATAATCTCATTGCAAAGGAGGTTCTTTTGGAGAAGAACGATGGACGACCTAGGTTGGCTCTTGTAAAGTGGGAGTTGGTTCAGGCACCGAAAAAGTTAGGAGGTTTGGGTGTGGGAGATGTGATGGTTTGTAATACCGTCTTATTATTTAAATGTTGATGGAGGTTTTTAAAAAAAAATTGTCCGCTATGGAAGAAGATTGTATGCTCATGGAATAATCTAAATCTTGGATAGTTATTGTCAACTCAAGCATTACCAGTAAAAAGGAACCTATAAAAAGATATATGTCAACTGCAAATAAAAGAGCAACATGTCAGAGAAAAGATAATTGACAGACTTGCTATGAGAGTAGAGGATGGTAGATTAACCAGATTTTAGGAGGATACATGGTTACAAGAAGAAAATCTGAAAGACTCCTTTTCGAGACTCTTCTTGATTTCAAATAATAAAGGATCTATAATTAGAGATTGTGAATTTTGGGATGGGATAGAGTGGGTTTGGAACTTCCAATGAAGGAAGGAACTCCGCCAATGAGAGACAGAAAATTTGAATCAATTGCTTGATATCTTGCAAGCTGTGAGATTGATAGTAAGGGTACAAGATAGAGTGGTATGAAAATTTGACAAGAAAGACATTTATACTACTAACTCATTTGTGCAAGTATTACAGGAAGAGACCTTGACATATCATAATATTAGATACAAATTCACAAGTGGAATCTGAAAATGACTAGTTCCCCCTCGAGTTGAGTTGTTTACTTAGTTTGTGCTAGTAGGCCGAGTTAATACAAAGGATCGACTAAGTAGATTGGGTATCGTTGAACAGAGTGATAATATTTTTGTTATGTGTAATAAGGAAGTTGAATCTGTGTAATATTTGTTTGTTACTTGTGAGTATACTTGGCTGGTGTAGTGCACATGTATTACTGATGTGGAACGTGTTTGGAGCATCCCATGTACAATAGAAGAACATTTTAAAAGTTAGAGGATATTGCCTTTGAAAAAAGACTTCCGCAAAAAATGGTTTGTTGGCTTCTCCTCAGTTATATGGAATATCTAGATATGTAGAAATAAAGTCATCTTTCAAAACAAGGCAATGGATGTGGTAGATTGTGTTGTTAGGTCGTTTTATTGTTATAAAGAATGGTGTGATAGCTAATTCATATTGTTGATGGCTATATCAAATATGACATAAAAGTTGCTTTGATTTTTTTTTTTTTTTTGACAGGAAGTCCAGCATGGCTTCCAGCGTGGCATCCGTAAGTCCAAGTCATCTTTCCGTCACTGGAAAATGCTCCAGGGACGGCCGTGAAACACTTGTGTCAAATTCGGGGATAATATTGAGGCCAGTGCAAGGTTAAGGACCACTTTGAGTATCGAGTGCAAGTTCAGGGACCACTCTGAGTATTTTCTCGTTTGTGAAAAGCAAAAGTCCTCAGTAAAGCAGAAAAGTTGGTGCTCATCAAGTCAGTTATTAATAGTCTACCTATCTGCTATTTAAGTTTGTATAAGATGTCAGTTGCGGTGGCGAAAAAAATAATCTCATTGCAAAGGAGGTTCTTTTGGAGAAGAACGATGGACGACCTAGGTTGGCTCTTGTAAAGTGGGAGTTGGTTCAGGCACCGAAAAAGTTAGGAGGTTTGGGTGTGGGAGATGTGATGGTTTGTAATACCGTCTTATTATTTAAATGTTGATGGAGGTTTTTAAAAAAAAATTGTCCGCTATGGAAGAAGATTGTATGCTCATGGAATAATCTAAATCTTGGATAGTTATTGTCAACTCAAGCATTACCAGTAAAAAGGAACCTATAAAAAGATATATGTCAACTGCAAATAAAAGAGCAACATGTCAGAGAAAAGATAATTGACAGACTTGCTATGAGAGTAGAGGATGGTAGATTAACCAGATTTTAGGAGGATACATGGTTACAAGAAGAAAATCTGAAAGACTCCTTTTCGAGACTCTTCTTGATTTCAAATAATAAAGGATCTATAATTAGAGATTGTGAATTTTGGGATGGGATAGAGTGGGTTTGGAACTTCCAATGAAGGAAGGAACTCCGCCAATGAGAGACAGAAAATTTGAATCAATTGCTTGATATCTTGCAAGCTGTGAGATTGATAGTAAGGGTACAAGATAGAGTGGTATGAAAATTTGACAAGAAAGACATTTATACTACTAACTCATTTGTGCAAGTATTACAGGAAGAGACCTTGACATATCATAATATTAGATACAAATTCACAAGTGGAATCTGAAAATGACTAGTTCCCCCTCGAGTTGAGTTGTTTACTTAGTTTGTGCTAGTAGGCCGAGTTAATACAAAGGATCGACTAAGTAGATTGGGTATCGTTGAACAGAGTGATAATATTTTTGTTATGTGTAATAAGGAAGTTGAATCTGTGTAATATTTGTTTGTTACTTGTGAGTATACTTGGCTGGTGTAGTGCACATGTATTACTGATGTGGAACGTGTTTGGAGCATCCCATGTACAATAGAAGAACATTTTAAAAGTTAGAGGATATTGCCTTTGAAAAAAGACTTCCGCAAAAAATGGTTTGTTGGCTTCTCCTCAGTTATATGGAATATCTAGATATGTAGAAATAAAGTCATCTTTCAAAACTGGATGTGGGATGTGGTAGATTGTGTTGTTAGGTCGTTTTATTGTTATAAAGAATGGTGTGATAGCTAATTCATATTGTTGATGGCTATATGACATAAAACATAAAAGTTGCTTTGATTTTTTTTTTTTTTTTTTACAATTTTATGCTCTTTCAAGCTGAGTACTTTCGTCATTTGCTTAAGCATCTCGCCTAGCACCTAGATGGATCAATTTTGTTTTATCATTTGGCAAGCAATTTTTTTTTTTTTTTTTTGGTAAAAGATGATATTGTTGTTAAAGTAACTGGTATTCCCTAATATCAGACCCACGGACCATGTGAGCCCAACCCATTTAATCACCATATGTAACGAAAACCAAAGGTCTAAAAAAGAGCCTACCAAAAACAATGCTCCAGAAAAGAAAGACATGCGAATTCGTAAATAGATTAAATGGGTCACCAAAGAAACATTTAATTTTATGTACTCTCAAATATTATAATTAACTTTACAGAGTTGCAACATAACCAAATAATTTTAATAACTAAATTTAATTAAGTTAATTTAATAAGTTATTGACACAATAAAATAATCCACTAAGAGAAAGCGAAGTTAAAGATCCACAAAACGTTCACATAGCGTTGGGTATTCAAATTGACTAGGGTTCAAGAAGAAAGAGGCACCTCAGATAAAGTTCATCGCAATTGAATCGTTTGACAGGTACCAAAGCTTTGTTATCCCCATCATCGTCGCTCTCTGTGTCATCCAAATCAAATTCTTGAGCACGCAACACGAAAGGTTTACCTCTCTCACCTCCTCTCTTCCAAGTAGGCATTGTTTTCTGGAACTGCGAGGAAGTAACCGAAGTAGTGGCGAGCTTCGCCTCCAAGGTATTGAGCTCCGAAACGAGAGCGTCGAAGCTCCAATCGGGTTCAGGATCAACAGAAACGCCATCTATACGCGGCGAAGAATGAAAGACTAACTTCACCGCTCCCCTGAAAAGATTGCGTATCAGCGGTGATGAAATTCGTGGCTCTAGAGAAACCCTAACGGAATTTGAAGCGCATTATTGACATCAAAGACTTACATTGTTAAGCGAGCGACGAAAGAACAAGAGTGAACAGGGATCAAGAGCTGGTTGTTTTCTTTTGTGAACACAATCTATGATATCACCATCTGCACTCTGAAAATAATAATAATAACAACATCCAATAGCAACTATGGTGAGGACAGGGGGCTTGTTGATCTTGTCCAAGTGCCTTTGAATCCTTTCTAGTCTTCAAAGAATAATCAATTTTGGATTAAAGAATAATCCTAGTACGCTACCTGTGACAACAAATATAAAGAGTTATTTTTTTTGAAAGATCAAGTGAAAAAATAAAAAGTAATTTTATCTTTGAATATCTCATATAAAAAAATCTTTTTATTTATTAATTATGGATTTATTTGGGTGAGTTTTTAAGAAAATATCTTTTTTTGAGTTATATTTTTTTAAATGATTTTATGTAAAAGTAAAAGTAATTTTATGTTTGGATATCTCATGTAAAAATATCTTTTTATTTATTAATTATGTTTAGGTATAACAATATAAAGGTACTTTTGTTTATTTATTATATGAAAAATATCTTTTTTTAAGGAAAAAAGATCTTTTCAAAAAAGATGTAAATGACAGCTTCTCAAAAAGAGATATTTTTCTGATTTTTCTAGTACATTTACTTTTACTACTAGAAATTTACCAAATACACTAAAAAAATCTATTTTTATTAAAAAATATCTTTTTTTATTAAGATAATGGTGCCCAAACAAGCACTATAAAGTATTTTTTTGTTTATTTATTACATGAAAAACATCATTTTTTAAAAGAAAAAGATCTTTTAAAAAAAATATAAATTACACCTTCTCAAAAAAGATATTTTTTTTATTTTTCTAGTGCTTTTATTCTTACTACTAAAAATTTGTCAAACAAGCTAAAAAATAAAATAAAAAAAATCTTTTTCTATTAAAAAAATCTTTTTCCATTAAAAAAATATTTTTTTATCAAGATAATGACACCCAAATAAGCACTAACATAGCAATAAAGAATCATGATTCAGGCATTACTCACCAAAAAAATGTATATTTGCTTTGAAGTAGACATAATGAATCTATGTAAGTCGAAATAAAAGACGGAAAAAGAGAGGTCTATACACAAAAGGATGGAAGAAGAGAGATCTATAACACTGAAACGTTATTCCAACAGGGGGAGGAAAAAATAAATAGAAAGTAGGAACAGACGAATAGAAACGAACCAGAGAGAAAGACGATGGAACCGGTGACAAGGAGTGGCGTCTGGCAGCGCTGGCAAGTAGCAGCTTCAGTTCATATTCGACAAAACGGCAGAGAGAACGCAAGAAAGATCACCAGAGAGGGAGAGAGCGAAGAGAGTTTTGGAACCGTTAGAGAGAAAGAAGTTGTTTTCTGAAGAAAGGAGGCTAAACAACGGAGGACGATGTATAGATTTTTCTAAATTACCAAAATAACCCTTAAATTTAACAAAATTTTCCAAATACTTGCTATTTCCACCATTTCTATTGCACCCGGCGGCCCGCCATGACGCCCCTGCGGTAAAAAACTCCTTGCGCCGAGCACTGTATGGCAGCAGGTATGAATTCTGCCGCCAAAACCGCAATTCTAAAACAGAGGTAAATACAATATAATTGTTTACTGGGTAAATCTGGAACATTTAAGTGCTTCACGAAAAGCCAACGTTAAATATGAAGCCAAAGTATGCAAAGTCATTTACCTTTGTACCCGAAATTCAAATTCAAGAAAATATTACATATACTAAAATAGAGGATTTTGAATTCCGACTTCAATTCGAAAATTAGTTTTCGATGAAGTAAACTTTATGCATATAATTTTTTTATTGTAATCAATTTTGAAAAAAGAATGAGAGAATTTAAGAGAGAGTTAGGGCTTGTTTGGGTGTCATTTTTGAAAAAGATCTTTTATAAAAATAAAAGTGATTTTATGTTTAGATATCTCATGTAAAAAGATATTTTTATCTATCAAATTATATTTTAATAAATAAGATAAAAATATTTTTTTATTTATTTATTATGTAAAATCTAAAAAAAAAAAATTTTAAAAATATAAATTATAATTTTTAAAAAAATATATTTTTTAATATTTTTATTTTTATTATTAAAATTTACCAAATATATTAAAAAATAAAAAAAAAATCATTTTTCATCGATTTAATAACTACTAAACAAGCATTTAAAAGATAAACATACGATTACATACGGAGCCTTGCACCGTAGTCCGGTTCTGTCGCAAAAAAGTTCGAGAATCAACTCAAATAGAAACTCATCCCGGTCACAGCGCAGTCCAGAATTCAGAGAAAGAAAGAGATTAATGGCGACACTTGATTCCGATGTTCCTATGGTTCCCGCCGGCGAGCCCTCCAGCAGCGCCGCCGGCCCTTCCACCAAGAAGCCCAAACGCTTCGAGATCAAGAAGTGGAACGCCGTTGCTCTATGGGCTTGGGGTTTGTTTTCCTTAAACCCTAACTTTTCCCTTTTTTTAGTACGATTATCTCGCACTTTGAAATTATCAATATCAAGCGCTTCTGTTATTGGTTGCAGATATTGTTGTGGATAACTGTGCCATCTGCAGGAACCACATCATGGATCTCTGTAAGTTTCTTCTTTCACTTCAACTACTTCGATTTATGATCTTTCACTTTTAAAATATTTTTGTTTGGTGGTTTTAGGTATCGAGTGCCAAGCTAATCAAGCTAGTGCAACTAGCGAGGAATGCACTGTGGCTTGGGGTAATGTTTCCGTACCATACTCTCATCTTGTTCTTCCTGTTTTAAACATTAATTGCTGATTCAGTGTGAAATAATGTTTTCTCCGCTCATCTTAGGGTTTATGTTAGATCAGATTGAGTGAATCTTATCATACAAATAAGCTATACTGTTAAAGCAAGTAGTGTTCAGTTAGTTTGGTTAGTTTTGTAAGTTTATACCTAAGCTGATACAGTGATGTGTCATGAATATTCCTCAAATCGAATTAACTGAAGTAGTTTTCGGAATTGAAATGCCAAGGAAAAAGAAACAGCTTTTGATTTTCGATACAGTGATGTGTCATGAATATTCCTCAAATCTAATTCTGGTGTTTTCGTTTAATTCCAAAGGTGTGGATTGTGATGGCCACTTAGGCTGGGATGTAAGCTTAACTGAGTTGGTCTTCAAAATACTTGATCTTCCTCTATTTTATCTATTTGACTGAAGTAATTCATCTTTTGGTGCATCGATATTGAGTGCATATACATTCAAAGATTTCATTTAAGAGAAATAAACTTGTATCTCTTTATAGGAAGTTAGGAACTGATATTATCAGTGACATCCCTAAAGTTGAACAATAAACATATTGGCATGTTTCATGGAAAGTACGTTGCATTTTTCTGACCTTCCAACCGATGGCAATAGTAACAATTGTTACTGAGGCATCATAGTTGTATGTTGTTTTTTTTTTTTATCAAGGTATGCAATGCATACTTGACTATAATAGTGTCCATATCCTCTATCATTCTACTGGTATGAGATAACGGCTTTGAATGGTTGATAATTTATCATTCATCCTTTTCCTAAAAATAAAAGGAAAGTCATCATTCATCTTTAAAGTTTGAACCAAAATATCAAATTTTCTATTTCAAATGCATTTTGAAGTTAGTTGCATGTCCTTGATAGCCATGGCTTGGAGCCTTAGACTATGAGAAATTGAGAATTGACTGTTATGATTGCCTTTCTAATTTCTATGCTTGCCCATTGCTTTCTTTACTTTCTACATGTTGTTGTGCAGATGCACGAGTTATTTTTTAACAGATTTTTGCTTTTAAAATATTTCTCTTCAGAGGTATAATCTCGCAGTTTGCTAACTGTGGATGTACTTTTTGGCTATGCAATTTGATTGGATATACCTCTGCAAAAATATTATGCCTTAAGAGTTTTTTCTCCCATCTTTTGGGTCGAACAATCAGGGTTTTATAGAATTATTGATGGGCCATTCTGTTATCATGTTTGTCTCTCTAGTCTGTTACTGTTCTGCTTAGCATATGAAGAGTTACTCATAATGTTGCGTGCTCTGGCTTTAACTCTCACTTTATACAGGGGTTTGTAACCATGCTTTTCACTTCCATTGCATTAGTCGTTGGCTCAAGACCCGTCAAGTATGTCCTCTAGGTATGTGGGCCTAATTATTTTTACCCTATATGTTTGTGCTGCTATGGAACTCAAAAACTGCACCTCTTGCTGAATGCTGACCTTATCTTTCTGTTCTGGTACAGATAACAGTGAGTGGGAATTTCAGAAATATGGTCACTAGAAGCCTTGTCATGGTTGAGTTCCATGGACATATGTGGACCATCTATCCTTAAGTTTTTGAATATTTACATCTCCTGTTTGCTATTTTATTTTGCTTGTTCACTTGATATATTATCTCAAGAAAGCCATTTGTCTAATGGAATTTGGTCTACTTGGACGGATAAGCATGTAAAGCTGATTAATGTGAGTAATGCTATAGTGCATTATACCTTTCAATGAAGAGGGAAGATTGCTTCTTTTATAATAGACAAAGTTGCCAA
>NC_029787.2:17561523-17565531 GCF_000816755.2 Arachis ipaensis
CATGTGCAATACACGTTCTCTACAAATTTATTGAAAATCTTCCTACTTTATCAAATTTTACTCTTCACCAAAGAATTTCCCAGTAATGTTAATATTTATGCAATTCACTTACTCAATTTTCCTTGTTTGTTATTTTCTGTTAGCTTGCATTTTAGTCTCCCTACTTGTGCATCAATTTTTATTCTCATTCTAGCATGTTTGCACTGTCAGTTAGTACCATATGCTCTATGCATAGATAGTTTCTTATGATCTATTTCTCGTGGAGGGATAACGTTTATACTTTTTTGCTCTCAAACGTTGAATGCACCTTCTTCAGTTCGATTGTTGTGTTGATGATTGTTCTCCAATTTTTCTGCGTGGTCTTGACTCTGGTAAGTGCTTTCACAAGATCTTTGAAAATGCTACGACGTGTTACCACATAGTGAGTGACATTTTTATCATAACTAACATTACTTCACACATTTTTTTAACTAATAAAAAGGAAACGGAAAGATGAATTTCATTTATTTGCTTTGTAAGTTGGGCGATGTTACATATAATCTCTATTGATTTGTAAGATTATATGCAAATTTCTCTTGAAAATTGATGATATTATATTCAACAGTCAATTTTCTTTTTCTTTAAGAAAAGTATGATATTGATATTTTATAAGAGGGGTAATAGTGGGTTTTTAAGGAAGTTGAGATCAATTTTACTAAAACTCAAGAGAAGACTAGTGTAATTTATTAATATCAGGGTTTATGTTTAGTTTCTAAGCATGTAAACTGAAATGTAAACTGAAATGTCGTTAATACCCTTTGGGGGGGGGGGTTGGTTTGAAAGTTGGAAGTGCTTCTATGGACTATCCATTTGAATATACAATTCACTTTTATTTTTAAGTATACTATAAAATTAGAATCAATGTAAATATACCAAAGTATAGTGATTTATATTTTGAAGGAGATTAGATATTGTAAATGACCACTATCAATAGAGTTAAAGGCTAATCCAGACAAAAGTTGAAGCGCACCTCAGTTCACATGTAAAACTTACCTGCGCTAAATTTTTTCGGATTAAAACGAGAAGAATTAAAACGAGATTTTCAGTATTAAAACTTACCTGCGCTAAGTTTTGTACTCTTTTAGATTAAATTTGCGTGTTTTGTGGTTAACAATAAGAATAATTGAAACGAGATTTTACGTTCTTCTATGTTATAGGCATTGGTGAATCTCTTGTAAATCATCATCCTAATCTTTGATTTTTTTTTTTTTTGAAAAAAAAAACTGCGCTAGATCCAGATGTCTTAAACTCTTAGTTAGGCATAATTCCATATTGTAACTCTAAGTAAACCAAGAAGCTCTAATAGCCAATCAAATATTGCGTATATATGTATTTAACTTAGTTAATTAAGAGCAGTTCTTTTTGCTAGGTACCTATGCTACATGGTCCCTAAGTTGAATTACCAGAGGTTTAGGTAGAGTAGTGCCCGTTATAAACTTATAATATGATGAAGTAGTCAAATTTCTACACTGCTTAATTGTATTTGATTTTGGTCCCAGCTACTTAAATTATATTTGATTGAAAGGCGATTACTCTTGATAATGAAAATGACTTCGGACTAAATATAATTAGATTATTTGTTTTCTGTTAAGAACTTAGTATAAAATAAGAAATTATTTCACTAATAATTACTACTACAAATTGTTCTGGGGCTCATTCATCGTTAAAATTGAGGTCAGCACTAATCTATTATATATCTCTAATTTTAAGGCCAAAATGTGTCACATGTCACTCTCTCATTGCAATTGAAATTAAATCTTTTCCTCTAAAATCAAAGAACTCTCCTCTCTTCTCTCTTCCTTTCTCTATCTCTCTCATTTCTTCACTCATTCTATCTCTCTTATATATCATTATCAATGACTAATTACGAATTTGACAATCAAAATATACAACATAACATTCTCTAATTGTATTTAAATTAAATTAAAATTAAAATTGAAATACTAAAATTAAAATATAGCTATATTATATATTATATTTATATATCTATTATATATTACTAATTTTAAGGCCAAAATATGCCACATGTCACTCCCTCATTGCAATTGAAATCAAATCTTTCTCTTCAAAATTAAAAAACTCTCCCCTCTTCTCTTGATAACGAATGTTAAAATTAAGTAAAAAAATTAAACTCTTTCATTTGAAAATAATAACTAAAAAATTTATTATTTAATTTTGTTTAAGATTATGGTCTTCTTAGCCGACAGGGACTTTTGTCTCTTAATACCATTTTATAAAAATATATAGTTTAATACTATAAATTTTTCGTGTCATAATCTATAATATCAAGACTTATGTAATTTTAAAAAACTTATATTTTCATAATAGTATTACGGGTAAAAATACTAGTATGGATATAATTAATTCGTTTTTTGACAAGCTGATTTTCCTGATAATCAAATCGTTGGTAAAGTTGAAAGAACATTGATAAGGGTTGGGAAAGAAGAAACACGAACACAAAGTGTGTTTTTTTCTTGAAGAGGAAGGATACACTAAATTATTGTTATTGTTCATGAATTGTTGAATTGTTCAAATTGAATTTTTTTTTCGGTATTCAGGAATTGAAGGAGCGTTTCAAGAAGTTGAAGATGATGAAAAGGAGGATAATTTAAAAATTTAGTGATTTTCATAGAATCAATAAAAATTTTAAGTACGAATAATTTTGTTAGTTGGAATTCATTTTTGATGAATATAAGATGAATGTAATTCTTTTAGGTAAAATTTTAAAACTGATCGGTTATCGAAGTGTTCTAATTATTAATTTACTTATTCAATTGTGGTTCAATTGAAATAATTATTTTATAATCAAATAATAAATAAATACACTAAAATAAATTATAATTTAATATAAATTTTAAAATATCATCTAAATTAAAAATTTATATCAATCACAATATTATAATCTCATTTAAATACAAACTCAAAAATTAAATAACAAAAAAAAAAAAAAAAAAACAACCCATGAAATATTAACATCAAAATTTGTCATCAATCATCAAAATTTACAAAATCTTAGATATCATCTTTACTTTTATTTTTATCACTTAGACCAAAAAAATCAAGTGATATAATATAAAACTTATTATTATTACTATTACTACTACCATCACTTGAAAATCAGCATTAATATCATCAAATAAAATATATAACATGTTATCAATAAGTTAAAAATTAAAATTATTCTAATAAATTATCAGAAAATAAACTATAATACTCATGTGATAAGTCTTTAATATTATTAGAAAAATCAGACTCTTTTTTAAAAAACGTCGACGAAATAGAAGCTTCCTCTCTACTGCGTTCGAGTATTTCTCTAATTCTCTTCTCTGCGTTGTGCGTTGTTCAAAATTTAAAGCATTTTTTTTAAAATCGGTTGTGTCTCGAATCTCGATTAAATCGGATCGACCGATTTCCGAGTAATTTAAGGTAGTGTTTGTTTTGAGGTACTGAGACAGAGACTGAGAGACTGAGAGACTGAGACTTAGTATCGTGTTTGTTAGTTCAGAAATTGGTACTAAAATTTCTGTCTCTGTCTCTAAAATTTCAGTATTTCAGTACCTCTAAAAAGTAGGAACACAGGGGACTGAAATTTTTAGAGATGGAGACTGAAACTTTAATAACATTTTATATTTAAAATACTTTCATTTCAATTAATTAATTCCAATTTTACTCTTTGTGCAAATTAAATTAGAGTTTCATTCTTGTTTCAATTCCTGTCTCCTATTTTGCACCAAACAGAATACTGAGATTTATTTCAATCCTTGTCTCTTAGTCTCTGTCTCTCAGTCTCAGTCTTTCTGTCTCTGTCTCTCCACCAAACGCTACCTAACAGTTCTGGGTCAATTTTTGGAGGAGGTAATTTTTTTTGTTGTCCGAATCGCTACGGTCATTAGTTTTCAATTTGATTGATTTGATCAACCTGTTGGAACTGATTTTCAAAACTTTGCTTTTACAGGCACTTATGTTAAT
>NC_029787.2:17565576-17565881 GCF_000816755.2 Arachis ipaensis
CCTCCCGGCTCTTAAAGTCTAGAGAATTGTTTTGTTTTTCTATGCACGTTCTCTCTTTAATTTGGGATGTTTCAAGTTTCAACCGTCGCTTTAACGTCCTCAACAGACTATGGCCCACCCCAAAAGATTCTCTAAACTCTAGTATGCCTTTGCCTTTCTCATCATATGTGAGGTGGCTCAATGTCATCTTTTCATTCATATTCCATTCTTCTAAATTAGACACTTATTAAAAAAAATTAAATTATTCCAACATGTAAAAAATAAAAATTATAAAATAATTTAAAATATTTAACTAAACTACTTAA
>NC_029787.2:17565890-17566996 GCF_000816755.2 Arachis ipaensis
GATGGTCAAAAATAATAAATTTTGATAGTTTTGATTTCTAGCATTTTTTCTTAAATTAATGATAAATGAAAGTTTAAAAAAATATATATATCACTTTGGGTTATAATATAAATCCGTCTACATACGAAACGTTTCCACAACCACACCTCTTTCTTAAATACCAAATCCAAACACTAGAATTGTTGTGAAGAATCAATGGATGATTCATCTTCTTCGAGAGGCAAAAAAGACCAAGAAATAATAACAAATGATGATGATGAAGATGAGGAAAGTGGATGGACCTCTTATTTTGAAGATTTCTCATCAAGAAGCATAGAAGAAGAAGAACACAATAATAAGAACAGTTACTGTGATGGTGGATCCTCTTTGCTCTCAGATGCTGCTTCTTCTGCTGCTGCTGCATGGAACAACAAATTCTCTCATCATCATCATGATTATTCAGTAGTAGATGCTGCACCAAAAAAACTATGTTTCAAGAAAGCGATTAAACGACGAGCCAAACAGATTTCTCATGACGATCCTTTGGAGGACACTGCTAGCTCCCCAGTCAATAGCCCCAAGGTATTTATTTATTTATTTCTCTTTTTTCTTTCTTTTTTTATTTACACTATAATATATATAATGATTATGTGTAGGTAAGGGACTTGAATTCAACTGAAATTATTTCAAGCAAGATTATTGATGGTTCTACTTGTATGGTAAGTTGACCTACCTGGACTATATAATCCTGATAAGAATGCTTTTAATTTCTCATTTGATATCATGATCATGATATGTTAGGAAAAGGAATTCAAATCATCATCAGAGCATAATTCAGAGTTGCAGAGATATGATGATAATAATAATGAGGAGGTAAATTTGAATGGGAATAAGAGCATTGAGTGCACAACAGATTTGAAGAAGAGGGGTCTCTGCCTTGTTCCTTTCTCCATGTTGGTTAATTATTTGGGATAGATGCCAAATAGTTTCTATGGCCAAACTCATATGCAGGATTGTTTGTGCAAAGTTGTTAGTTGAGAACTATTAGATAATAATTTAGTTAAACATGTTAAATTATTTAAAGATTCTCAACTAATTACTTTTCGTAAAAACAACTGCAACCTTTC
>NC_029787.2:17567037-17568421 GCF_000816755.2 Arachis ipaensis
ATATATATGGCTGAAGAAAGATACCTATATACATACATGGGATGATATAACAATGATGTGATAATTTGTGCTATACGACCAATTGTTGATGATAGCAATATAGCATGTTGATATATAATATTTCTTTTTTCGGTTATCAAGCTTGTGATTTAATTTTGATTTATTAATTTATTTATGAGAAAATGCTAAATTAGATAGTGTTTTCAGCTTTAATTTTCTCCATATGGATACCTAATCACTCAATATATATTGTTAGACAAAGTAGCTTTAAACGCTCTTTAGCTTTAAGTAATTAAAAAATGTTGTACTCGTTTTTTTTTAATTAAACAAATCTTAATTTTCAATTTTTTATATTTTATATTAATAATTTAAACTTAAAAGAAAAACTAGCTAATAAGATTATAAAAGTAAAAGCTTAAGGAGAATTTCACTCTACTTTTTTTTTCATAACGTTAGCATTCGCATTGTTATATTATAAAAAAGGTTAATAACATTAAGGATAGTAAATATATAGAAGATTATATTTGAATTAATAATAACGAGGAAAATAGGCGGATGGTCTATTACAACAAATATTGAAATAAACTAAGGAAAAGTCTAGAGGGTCAGCAACTTTTGTATTTTTTGGCCAACACTTAACCATCAAAAGAAAAGTACTTGATTTTTCACCATTGAATGTAATCTATGGTTACAAAATACCAAAATTGCTGACCCCTAGCATTTCTCATAAACTAAATGTATATGGATTCTATGAAAAATTAATGCAAGATGGAGAAGATAGAAAGAATACTATTCTTGATGATAATGGTGATGAGTTCAAGTAGAAAAAGCCAGAGAGAGTTGGTGTATAGTATGAAGTAGAATGAACCAGGTGGGTCATATAAAATTTATATAAATCCAAAAATATGAGAGATTTTTGTGTGAATTGTTAGAGATAATTATTTATGAATTTTTTTGTGAAAAAAAATTAGTATAAATAAAAAGATAAATAAAACATATGCAAAATTTATATAAATCCAAAAAGATCAGAGACTTTTGTGTGAATTGTTAGAGATAATTATCTATGAATCTCCTGTGTTTAATTTCCAAAATCCTAAATATCTGTATGCAGTTGAAAACCATGCATAAGGAGTCTCCCAAACGGTTTAAATTTGATTGTGGTCTTCACTGGTGTAATCTGATCTTGTCCAAAATGTTCTGCTTATTGGATTTCAAGTTCGTACATATGTTATTATGATGGTTATGTCTATAAAAGTTGTATAGATTGTTTGGCATTCTTTTTTAAACATATAATATTTTATATGTTAGAAATGTAAATGAATACAAAACCGTTTGGGTATATTCTTGTTTGGCGCTTCTTGTTTATGTCCAATTTTGATTATAA
>NC_029787.2:17568448-17569473 GCF_000816755.2 Arachis ipaensis
TTTATATTTTATTAAATTTTTATTTTTTTAATTGAGTTCCAATAAATTTAGTAAAACTATCAAAAGTAACCGATATTATGAATATAAAATTTAGTTAGTAAAATTTAAGTTCAGTTAGAAAATTCTCCTTTATTAAAAGTTAGTTACAAGTTTGTTAGAAGGTTAGTCCATCTGAATCAATTTTGTTAAGAGTTGTTGTTAAGCTCTGAGCGTTGATATATATGGGTGTACTTAGTTAACAATAATAATTCAATAGAAAATTCTTCTCTTTTCTTTTTTTTCATATTTCTTTCTTTCTTCTATCATCTTCATCATTTTAATATATTACAAAAAATTCATTAAATATCAGCAGATTTATTAAAAAAATATGCTGATAATCTATTTATTATTGAATTTAGCGACAGAAAAATTCTGACGGTATAAATTTTATTGATAATTATTTACCGTCAGATTTTTCGTTTGCTATTAATTACCATAAAAAAAATCCGCTGATAATTTTAACCGTCATGTTTATTCTTCGGTAAATCCGACGATAACATGCTATTAACTAATAATTAAATAATAGCACGATAAATTTGTCAGTAAACTTGAATTTTAATTTTTTTTAACAATTCGATCCATCCGATCCAATTTCAAATAACAATTTTAAACAAAATCAAATATCCTAAAATGCAGCGTGCACTAATTTGGGTCACCGACGGATTTATTCGTCAAAAAATTTTATGATAATCTTTGCACCAATTTTTTCTCTTTTTTCTCTAATTATTATTAGCGAATTTACCGTCGAAAAATCGAATCTGATGAGAACATTTTTATGCGACAAATTTACCGATAAATTTACTGATAAACTTACTGTTAATGTCCAGGACGATATTTAACATTTTTCTTATAGTGATAATAGAAGAATTAAACCATAATTAAATGACAGATGTACCTATATATTTTCCGTTACACTGTTTGTATAGTTTATTATTAACAATACACATATATTGATATATATATATATATATATATATATAGATGCA
>NC_029787.2:17569487-17570599 GCF_000816755.2 Arachis ipaensis
ATGTACATGTGTTCATCTCCCTATTAATATCTTTTTATATGGTCATCTCCCTAGTTAATCTAGTCATTAGATTCAACTTCACATCTTGTAATAGATTCTATAAAAAGTTTGTATAACTTCAAATAGTTTTTAATGATAAAATTATTCATACTAAAATGTAAAAAAGAAATTACCCGTATAGTTCAATACATTTATGAATACATTAAGCTAGAGATGACAACTACTAGTCAAGCATTTCCATCATCTTTTTTAAACAATGATAGAGAGAATAAATAATACATTTTTAAAATGTAAAAGTAAGTTAAAATTACATTCTTATTGTTATTAACTTTATCTTGAATTTGACACAATTAAATACATTATAATAGTAGTATACACCAAAAAAAAATACATATGTAATAGATAATTTTCATTTAATGATTAAAATCAAATTTAAAAAATATAACAATTTAAGCCTATCTTATTGGGCTTTTGGCTAGTATATGATAAACTCTTTCTTAATAGTTTGTCATAAGTAATTAAAAACATTAGCTTTTGTTTTTGTTATAAATTTTATTTTGGAAAAAAAAAAAATCCTCAGGAATCCGATGCCTTTTCAAAAAATTGGGAAAGAAATCAATAATAAAAAAAAACAAAGACAATGACATACCCAACTATATATTCATAGGGAAAAAATTGTTTATATGCAAGTGCAAGTCGTTGGATTCTTGAAAAACGTGTTAAGCCGGTTACCTCCTAAGCAAAACTTTTCTGATCTATTTTCTATTTTTCTTTTTTAAAATCACGCTATTATATCACCAATAACCATCATTACTTCTGACAAAAATAATGTATAATACACACATTCGCAACAGAAATAACGAACTACTTTTCTTCCCTTTTTTCTCAAAAGAAACCTTAATTAGCAATTACCATAACGCTCTTTAATAAAAGACATCATGCAAACAGAAGACATTTTAGTGTGTTACTGTTCGAGAAATATTTTGATTGCTTACATTTTTTTAACTCATTCTTGATTTATTATTTTATCATTATAAATAAAAATAATAAACAAGTTGTGACATTTTTAGAGTAAATCACCTAAATAAATTGTTTGGGAGAAATTTTTACGT
>NC_029787.2:17570686-17571864 GCF_000816755.2 Arachis ipaensis
TTTACGTAAATATCCTGATTTCTATTTGATTATATATTTTTATTTTTTTTATGTAAATCATTACAGAATAACACGATTTACAATTTTCATGTCAAATGTTGTTTCGTGTTACGATTTAGTAGGTATCTTTTATAAAACTATAACAGCTTCAAGCATTTAAATAGAAATATACGTTAAATGATTCACTTCTTTTATACTAATAAATTGTATCAAGTTATGAGTTAGTATCACATAGGATAAATCGCCATATCCAAACACGATTTAATTTGATTTAAGGTGATAATTTATTGGAGAATCTAGCAATTTAACATGACATATAATTGTATAAATCGTGTTAGAGTATTATGATTTAGAAAAGAATATAAATCTACCAGCATATTTACATAAAATTTTTTAAAATAATTTATTGAGGTGATTTGTCCGACCATCCAACATATAATATGTCATGATTTCATCATATTTAATTTGTTGACTAAAAGTTTATTAAATATAAATTGGCAAAAAGAAGGCAATCTGCAAACTAAAATGACCAATTCTGATATTCGGATGTATAGATCCTATATATATTGTGTCTGAATAATTCCCTTGAACATCAGTCTCCTACAACGACTTCTTCAATGACACGCACAAAATAACCCATTAGATATATTATTCTAAGAACATATGCTAATGATTAATACAATACTTATTATCTACTATCCGCCGATAGTTTATTCCAACAGCAGGTAAGAAAGTCACAACAGAACTTCTAAACAAAAAATTAAAAAATAATATCCTCTTGTACCCTAATGGCCTAAAAATATTGTTTAATTCGTATGTAGAATATAATTCACAAAAATATTCCTCTCTCAATTATTATTTTGGTGTCTAGAAGTTTCAGTTTTTGATAAAATAACTGTTGAAAAAAATATTAATTTAACGATTAACTCCGATCAATAAAATATACCCTTTAATTTATTTTCATAAATAACAACAAATAATTTATACATTTAATTTTTTTTATTTAAAAAAAATTAGAGATCAAACATAAATTTTAAATTTAAATGAGTTATGTAAGACTGCGTTTGTTTATAGACACGAGATATTAAGATAGAAATATAAAAATACAAAATTATGTTTAACAGATAAAATACGAATAGAGACAATGTATTTAGAGATATTAAATTAGAATATTTTGT
>NC_029787.2:17571898-17575213 GCF_000816755.2 Arachis ipaensis
CAAATAAAATAACAATAAATTAATTTTTATATTTTTATTTTTCATGTGTTATTTTTAATATTTTGTCCCATTATATTCTTGTAATCAAAGAGACCATTCTAATAGGTTTTGAACTCGGTTGCTTCGAAAATATTTAATTTAAAGGAAAGAGAGTAGATTGATAGCCTTAAATATTACTATTAATTGGTCTCCCATCACCTGCTGGCCATTCATTATTTAATCAAAGAATTATTATAAACGACTGCAAAACGACCCCTCCATGTGCTGAAGCATTTAACCAATTTAGAAAGGAGGATTCCATAAGTAGTACTCTAACACATTATTCTCTCAAATTAAATTTGGTATGCATTCATAACTAATTTCTTTTTCTTTTTTTTTTTTTAATTTTACAGATACTACTTCAATGGGTGAACAGTTAGCTTGCATATATATTTCATATGCAAGGCAATAATTGAATCCTCAACACTTCCCTAAGGAAAAATGAGTCCCTTTGACTCAATAATCCTACTAGTTTCCAAATTATTTGGTTCAATGATTTTGTATATTTTTTAAAATTATTGTTTTTATTCAATTTATTTTGTTAAATTATTATTCTAGACTATAGAAATTTAATATATCTAAGCTTAACATGGTTTAATTTTGTACATGACAGGGTAAATTAAACTAATTCTTCCTCTGATATCAGCTACCTTTTTATTCATAAAAATACACGTTGATTTTCTTTGAGATTAGGCTATATATTTATAATATTCGCTATCTCTATATTTGTTAAATTGAATGTAATAACAATTCCTTCTATAAAATATGACGCTTACCTCATATTTTGTTAGGTCAATAACACGATACAATTAATTAGTTTAAAAAGTATATATTGTGTGTAATACTATTCTAATCTCATGATCGATGAATGCGTATAGTTTATTTAAAAAAAAAAAACCCTATGGTTTCTCAACTAAAAAGAAGTAAATACTAAAATGGTATCCGAAAGATTTAGTCGCTGACAAAATAGTACTCGAAAGATGTTATTAGCAAAATAATTCTTAAAAAAATATTAATTTTGATAAAAGTGATCAACGATCAATTAAATTAAATGATGTTAATATTAAACGCTGATGAGCTAACAGTAAAAAATTATTATAATTACAAAAATTATCCCTATAATTATTCATTAAAAGGCCCCAAAATTAAATCTAATTTTTACAAAAAAAAAAATATATCTTCTTCCTCCTCTCTGCTTAACACAACTTAACGCACAGTACGTATAACAACAACAAATCCAAATTCGAAACACAACAACAAATTCAAATTTAAATCGCAACAACAATAAATTCAAATTCAAATATCAGCATAAAAAACACTACATCCATTAACAAAATCAGAGATAGAAAAGAAGAGACGAAGAAGGAGGAACGAGAAAGATAACGACAAAGGAGGATGGTACCACTGCCACCGATGGATTCCATCGTATTGACACCTAGCTTTAGTCCAACCTAAACTTGCTGCCTACTCTGCAGATCTGCGCCAGTGTGACCGTTTCAGGTGCCGTCGAAGTGAGCAAACAGGAGAAAGAAAGGCGAGAAAATTAAAGAGAGAGACGGTACAAAACAAAGAGACATGACGAGAGAAAGAACAAAAAAATGAAGAAGAAGAAAATGACAATAACAGCGACAGTAGAAGCAGCCATTGCCGCTGTCGCCGAGTACAAGATGAAGAGAGAGGGACGCTATATGCAGAGAGGTTGAGAGACAATCGGAGAAGATGACACTACAAGAAAAACACTGAATACTGATGGAATAACGAAAATAATCAATCGGTATCCATATTATTGGTGGATTTATCGTTGGACACAATGCGACAGTATAATCCTCGCCGGTAACAATTTATTGTCGGATTTTTGAATCCGCCGATAATTATCATCGGATTCTGCGGCAGATTCTTCAATTGGCACCACACTATTTTGTTTTTCGCCTATTACCGTAAGATTTTTCTCCCGATAAATCCAACCTTAGCTTCAATTTTTCTTTTTTGTTAAAACACAATTAGTAGTCAAATTTTATTTTATTTTTTTTAATTTATTTTTATCCATCCAATTAGTAGTCAAATTCTCAATAATAGAAATCAAATAACAATTTTATTAAATATCAAGTGTACGAATCAAATAAAAAGTCAAACAAGTAAAATACAATCAAATAGTCCAGAACAAAATTCTAATCACTACGGATCCTGAGAATCGTCGTCGTTATCCCCCTGGTCATGCTGAGACAGCGGACTAGGTGGTGATGTCGGTGCACTTCCAACAGCGCCGCTGCCACTAGTGCGCATCTACTCCTGGTAAATCACCATATGTTGCTCCTACCTAAGCTCCACCCTGAGGGAATCTATGTCTGAAATGCGTACGAGGATCTTGTTATATCTCTTCTCAGACTGCTGTAACTATTGAGCCTGTTAGTGAAGGCTTTTGGTGGAATTCAGCACATACTCTCTCAAATCTACGACGCTGTCCTCGGGATTGACAGCACAGCTGGTGGCAAAGGCAAACGAAATTCTCAATGTGGAGGTGTGAAGGTTGTTAGTGAGAACAATTCCAGTCCATAAACGTGATTCTTATTATAGGGTTCAGATGCGGTCTCACGCCAAACCCTGTCAAGATCAATGATTGCATCAATGGCGTTGTTGCCGTCCTTTCCAGTAGGCTGGGATGGCTTGGTTACGGCCTCCAGTCTCTGCGTGTAGGACTCATGCGTAACACATATTAGAAGGCAGATGACATTTAATTGAAAACTTTATGTCAAATGATGTCTACTCACATAATGATCTATAGACCGCTGATCAGTAAATATCTTCTTGTTCTCCTTCAAACTATGAGTATATATACTTGAAGGTCTCCACCATCGTGATATCACGATCTAACGTCTTAGACATTAAATATCAAAGACAAATGAACTTAATAACAAAATAAAACAAGTTACATACCAGCTTGGTCTTTGTCTTCATGAAAGTCGCTTAGCCGCCGGTATACTTAGATGACCCTTCATCAGTTTTTCAATGGATGTACAATGCCTTCTTATGTCTGGACAGAGCCAAATAGTGAGGTGGTCGCGCCTCTCACGTACGTCCTCCATCATCTGCTGAAGCTGCCTAGCCATCCGATGGTCAAAGATCTTTCTAATTATGGCATCGTGAGTCTTCTCCCATATAAATTTCTCCTCCACAAAGAACATTTAGCACTAGTTAGTCGAAATTAAGTACACAATTAAGCAAAATAGAAGATATAAACTAGTTAAGATTTGAATCAAATTGAGTTTTTACTGCCTA
>NC_029787.2:17575684-17578092 GCF_000816755.2 Arachis ipaensis
GGGTGAGGTACATCAACTTGATGACATTGGTACACTCATGTATACATGCATTGTTATTTGGCACAAACCTCTTAATGAAAAACTTAAGATTAGTAGTTTGAATCAAATTTGAAGTAATATATAAATTTAGAGTTTCATCTATAATTAGAAGGTGTCTAACATTTTATCCTTCAACAATTCACTTAAACAATTCACAAACAAACCAATATGGTATCACATCACTTAAGCAGCAACATCCATCAACAATCAGGAATTCTCAAACACTTTCAGCAGTTCAAACCTACTTACCTAAATTGAACCTATCTTAACAACCTAAATCCACTAAAACCAAAAAATTGAATGTAACTAAATTAAACTAACTAAAATGGAAAACTTAATGTTAACAACCACATATGTTGAATAAGAATATCAAAATAGTTTTCATATATAAAACTTAAAATAGTACTCACGCTGTCAAACCATCAAGCCAATTTTTCATCCGTACGATGGAAGGTGGTAGAGGGGCATCTGGCTGGGATCCGTGTGAAGATTTTGGCACCGCGATGTTTGTTGCTGGAGGAGGCGGCATCATCGAAATATTGAGCTGTTGAGCAAATAAAGACGGTGGAGGAGTCTACTCTGGTAAGCAGTCAGACGACTTTCTGGTGGCGGGATGGCACAGCAGAAGGAGCCACATAGTTGGGGTTAGGGACCATGATAAATGGCTGATCCTGTGCACCCATTGCCTATGACGTCTCAAGGGTAGTCAAAGTAGAGGGCGTTGACTGAGAAGTCCAAGGGGTATTAGTAGACACCCTCCTTCTACCACAACCATGAGGCCAATTTGTGACTCCTCTACCTGTCGTCATATCTGCAAAGAGCAAATTGGCAAACACATATGTCACAAAAATAATATAATAGTAAAAGTAGGTCACAACCTACAACTCAAAGAAACACATGGGTGCTGTGTAATTTAGTAAGAGAAACACATTAATTGAAATTAAGTACATAGCAAGCATGGTTCAATATAACTTGAAAACTTTCCAAAAAGATGTTAACAGGCAAAATCATCAATCCAACTTCACAACTTTAATGCATGCCAAATCAATTACCTAAACTATACAAAGTGTCAACATTCAAACAATTTAGGTTCTAGTATATCCACAACAATTAAGTGCACAAACTTGATAACTAAAGCAATAATCAATATGAATAAGCATCACCAAGTAACAAGAAAAAGTTCAATATGAACATTCAACACATTTAAGCATTTAACCAAATAATTCCAGCAGCATATTCATAAGAACTTAAGAAATTCCAAGCTCTTCCAGCAGCCTCAGAACCTAGTAACTTATTCTAATGATATCTTAACCACCTAATAAATCCACTAAAACTAAAAATAACTCTAGCTAAACTAAGTAACTAAAAATCAAGTTATTGAAACTAAAGCTAACCAAAACATAATTGATAACGAGATTTGATTAAGAATCTGGATTGCAGAAATAGAAAGGAAACAAAGCTCGGTAAAGGAGTTGCAATGGCTATCGGAGTTGCGTCGAACCTCTCTTGAAGGAGAGACAGATATCGACAGGGGGCTGCCAGAGTATAGGGTGGCCAAAGACGTCGCTAAGGGAGATACGAGAGGGTTAGAGAGAGAGAGAGTGAGAGATGAGAAGGCGGAATTGCGTCGAAGCTCACTTGAAGGAGAGACAGACAACGATAGGCCGCTACTGAAAGGGGTTGTCGGAGACATCCTTAACGGGGAGAGAGAGAGAGAGAGAGAGAGAGAGAGGTTTTAATTCGAAATGAGGGGATAGAGGGTTACCTATTCGAATTTAGGGTAAGATTACCACTGATAATATATCAGTGAGTGAACAAGACGTAGCGTTACACTAATTAGGTTTATCGTCGGAGAATCCGACTCTAAATCCGACGGTAAGTAATGCAACAAGTTTTTTTTTCCTCCAATAATTATGGGAGAATTTACCGTTGGAAACCCTAATCCGCCGGTAAATCCGCCACTAACTTGCGACACTAAATTCGCCAGTAAATCTAACAGTATTCAACGTTTTTCTTGTAGTGGGGGTTGACAGAGTTGAGGAGTTGTTGTCCTTCCTTTTTGATATTATTGTTTCTTTTTTTTTCCTGAAGACTCTGAGTAAGTGTCTGAGTTGGATGATGATAAAAAAGATATCAAAGTTATGGTTGAGGGGATCATGGATGTGAGGAAAAAGAAGAAGAAGAAGAGTTTTAGTGAGGAAAAAAGGGATTAAAATCTTTTTTTATTAATTTAGTTGGGTGATGGAGAAGGAATTGAGATTTTTTCTTGAGTGAATTTTAGTGACTCAGTTGGATGAAAATGAAGAGATTTTTTTTTAATTATAAAATAAAAAATATGGATAACTTTTATAATTATAATAACTGATTAC
>NC_029787.2:17578103-17578749 GCF_000816755.2 Arachis ipaensis
TTTAACTCATAAAATTATTTTTTCTAAAAACTTAAACAGATAAAAAGAATCGCGTGCATAATTATATTTCTAGCAAGTGTGTCAACTAGTCACATATTAAGAATGAGCTTCATAAAATGGCGAAACTTTATTGCAATATGTCCTTTACTAAAAATTCTGCTTATGATGCGAAGCCACGGAAAGATCAAAGTTTATTAACCCATGCGATGGTTGGATATGATTTACACTTATAACTGAGATAAGGAAAAGGAAAATCTTAAAATACATTAAGTGTCAAATAATTAATTATACGAGCCAAATCATTTGGATAATAATTATTATTATACTGCCTTGATCTAGTAGCTTCGACAAGACAATTAGTCTGAATCGAACCACTTGGCTAATAAGATGTATATAGTTAACATCACATGTTAGGTATTCAATCAAATAGTTAACAACCACTAATGATGTGATTTGAGTTTATGGGTGGTAGATCAGAGGTCTAATTCAAATCCATTTACAACTGATTAGTGATTACAATGGAAGATCAACTTCACCTTCTATCTCGTGACATACAATACATTATCGTAAAAAAATAATATAATTCATATGTTAAAATTTAGATGTCTACTTATATAAAAATATCTTCGCATAAAGATAACACTGG
>NC_029787.2:17578879-17602729 GCF_000816755.2 Arachis ipaensis
TTAAATTCTAAATCTTTCAATTATTAAAATTTTGATACTATATTAAAAAATTATTTTTTTTAAAATTTAAATTGATAAAAAAAAGTATATTAATAGTTATATATCTAAGTTAAAATGTTAGATAATTGGATATATTTAATTAAAATAGAGGGACCACTTTGATTTTGCTTTTTTGTTTTCGTTGTTCAGTTCTTGTTTTATTTATTTATTTATTTTTTCTTTTTCTCTTTCCTTTTCTTTTTTTCTTCTTCCATCCCTTACTTCCAAATTGTTCTATCCCTTATTTTCAAATGTAATGTCCTTCTCTTTCAATTTCTTTTGTTTTGTATTGTTTAAATTTGTCATTAACGAAGAGTTCTATTCAATGTCAAACAAATGTATGAAATAAATGTTGAGAATAAATAATATAATCACAATTTAATTTATCATATGTTAAATAATTTATTATTGTTATTATATTAAAATGTTAATATAATAAGGTTCTTGATTAAATTTAGAGATTTATCATTGTGATAATGATAGTTTTTATTATATGAAAATTAATATATCTCATTTATTAAATTTTATATATAGATTATACATATAGAGATATGACTATTGAATTGATTCACTCTGAAAATTCTTAATAGTTATAATTACCGTATATTTATCAATAGGATATTCTCAAGATGAATATGGTAATACAGTTTTTTTTGACCTGCGACTGTCATAGTAATTAACAATCCATTTATTATATTTTGATTTCGGACATTTAATGTCCTAGGATGCCAGTCGAATGAATATTGGGTATGATTTAAATACTTGTAGAATTAATGATTAGTTAATAAAGAATCCGTCAACTTTAGATAAAGAGTTTAAATTCTATGATTATAATTATTGGAATAAATAAACTTTAGCCAAAGGGATTGATTAAATGAAAAAAATGAGTTTTTTAAATCATTCACAGTTCAATAGAGTAATAGTAACAACTAAAAAATTAGAGTTTGATAATTAAACCATACTCTAAGGTCTCAGATTCTAAGTAAAATATTACTTCATATTATCGAATCATTAAGGAGTGTTGCTAGATGCCAACCTTGATTAATAAATTTAATTTGACTAATTTACTACCTGCTTAGTATTGAATCTATGGGATTATACACTAACGAGTATTCTAGTATTTGTTAAAGAATTATTTAATTATTATTTTAATTTAATTAAATAAATAATTATATTAATTCAAATAGAATATTCTTTACTAGCATCAAGAATATAATAATAATATAATAATTCAGAATATTAATTGAGAATCAAGGATAATTAATTATTATTTTGTTTCTAAATTTAAATTTTAAGTTTGGATGAAATTCTATATGTGTGTGTGGAAAACATACAAAAAAATTTTATTCCTTTACTTCTACATACACAAATATATGTGAGTCTAATTTTTGAGGAAAAAAAGTTATGCTGTTTAAAGAGTTGCAAAAAGATTTCTCATCAATTTATAACAAATATTTATATCGATGTAAATATGCATAAAGTATTCGTATAATCGAAGAATAAAATTTTTACTAAAACGTACCGAGATATTTGTATTTGATCTATGTCATTCGAATACAATTTAATTTTAAGTACAAAATAAATCTTTAGAATTACTTTATTACTTCCGTTGTGTGTTATGAACACATTATAATTCTACAATAAAACCATTCGAACGCATAATTCATTTGAAATCAATCAAAATGAATGAACATTTTTTGTTAAAAATAATCTATGATTCTTTTGAGCATTGAATTTGCAGTATTAAAAAAATGCCCTCTATTTATTTGAAAATTCCTTCTTGTTTTTATTTTTTTTAATGTTGTTCTATTGGATAAGAGGTATTTTTTAAGTGAACTCGAATTAATTTAAATCGATTAAATTCGAGTTGGACCAACTCGAATAATTGGATACTCGATTAAAAATTAAATTTAGAAAAAAATTACAAAAAAGGGAATACGTTGCATTGATCAAAGCTCGCTTTCCGTCTTTACCCACTTGAAATTAGTCATGAAGTTTGATGCCATAGAACAAAAACAATAGACATGATACACGGCTAGAGGATGCCACCCACTTCCTTCTGAATCCATCACTCCACTGATAGCTCCAACTCTATCGAATATAGCTAGTTAGGATGTATGGTTGTGGGGTAACACTTGGCAGCAAATTCCTTAAAAAACAAAGACCAAGATTTAGATGTCTCTAATCCAACTAACGCATATGAAATGGGAAAGATGTATAAGTTTCCATCATGTGCCATTACCATGAGTAGAACCACTCCATATTTTCCAAACAAATTAAATGTGTTCTATTAATGAATATAAGAGGTTTGTAATCACTACAAGAGACACGTCGAATAGCGGCGGTTTTTATAGGGATTTGTGACGGTTTTTAACCGCCGCAAAATAGTGTACCAGCGGTTTCAAAAATGTTGCAAGTTAGGGGGTGGAGATTTGATTTTGTGACGGTTCTAAGGAACTGCTGGCACAACTGCAGCTAGGGGTGTAATTGGTTCGGTTTGGTTCGGTTTTGGACCAAAAACCAACCAAACCGACCTGATCGGTTCTACAATGAGACCAACCATTCGGTTGACTGCTGTTTGAACAACCGAACTGAACCGAACCGAACCAACAGTGATTTGGTTCGGTCGGTTTTTTCGGTTTTTCATTCCTAATAATCAGAATTTAAATTACCATAAAATGAACTTTAAAACCGTCAATAAACTAGAATAACAAGAGTATATCACATCCCAATTCAATACAAATTCAACTTAATTAAACATAAAACAAATACAATTAAAAATGTCTAGTAAAACAACAAAAATAAACACACTTTAAATCGAAACAGTCACTTTAAAATAAATGAAAACCAAACAGCCACCATGCTTAATATGAATCCACACCAGACTCATCATCATCTTCCCCAACTTCAGGCGTCGGTTCATTGGGTTGTTCATTGCTTGTTGGCTGCATATATATAAACATAACAATGAAAAATTAGCATTTTAAGCCACAACAACAATTTGTGAAACATATTATATGCAGCCATAATGGATATATAAAACAAATTAACACATTATATGCAGCCGCAACAAAATTACAAAATATATTATACAAATTAAAACATATTATATGCAGGCACAACAAATTATAAAATATTTTATACAAATTTATATGCAGCTAGATATTATATGGATTAAAACATATTATAATGCAGCCACAACAAATTATAAAACAAGATTACAAGATAACAAATTAACGGCACACATAAATATGCAGCCATAATGAAGAAAATAATAATTATGACTTGTTGATCCTTGATGCAATTTTCTAACAAAAATAAAAGAAAGAAGATATAAAAAGAAAAAACTTCTTTAAAAAAATTATCAAGTGGAAAACAGTACAAAAAATTATTGTTCTGCTTCAAAATACAAAACCGGCAGGAGCACAAAGTTAACAAGCAAGGTAATCTGGTTTGACATAGTCTGCCGATCATGCCTCTAATCCAAAATAATTTAACTCCAACAAAGGTCATTTAGTTTCAGATGATTAAAACAGATTATAAAACATATTATATGCATTAAAGCATATTATATGCAGCCACAACAAAATTATATGAGTTGATTAGATTAATGCAGTAAAGAATTAAGATAAATTCTGCAGCAAGATGTTAAGCTAGCTGAGATATAAGTGCAGAAAAGAAGTGATTGAGTAATATTTTATGACTCTTTGCTACGTCTGCGAGCCTGCGACGGAGATGAATGGATGACGCTCTCTGGCTCTCTCAGGCTCTCATTCTCCCAGACATGGCCGCGTGGAGGAGGAAGAATGGAAGATGGAAGTGATCTGTGGCCTGTGAGTGAGTGGGTGTCTCGTGTCTGTGTGAGGAGTGAGCAGTGAGCACCACTGATGGTGAGTGGGTGACTGCGCCGCGTGAGTGAAAGGAAGAGAGAGTGAGGCTGTGACCTGTGGGGGTATTCAGAGTCTAGGCTTTTATACCTAGGTTAAATCAGTAAGGGTAAATCAGTAAAAAGAATCACTTATGCAGCATCCTATTCGGTTCGGTTTGGTTCGGTTCGGTTTTTACTAAACCAACCAAAAATCGAACCGAACCAATCGGTTTAGTTCGAAAAAAACAAAAAAAACCGATTTTTTCGGTTTTTCAATCCGTTGTTGTAATTTTCGGTTCGATTTTGTGGTATTTTTCGGTCTGATTCAGTAACTTACACCCCTAACTGCAGCAAATCAGACAACTGATTTTACCGTCGCTATTTGGCAAGTGGATTTTAAAAAAAATTGCGGCAGTTTGAAAACCGCCGCAAATTTATGTAAGGTTTTTTAAAAAATGCGACGGTTTTGAATCGCCGCAATTTTATACATCAAATTTAAAAAAAAGCATACATTTGTCTGGTGAATTTTTCTAGTGTTATCCTTTCTAAGGGTAAATATTGCTCTTAGAGAAAAAATATAATATATAAATCAAATTAAAACTTAACAAACAATGCATTACTTAAAAAACTAGCAAAACTAACTCCAGTATAAGCCAACTAAGCCAACCATCTTTTGTTTCTCATAAATCCAAAACCTTTGTCATGTTGCACCCTAACATCTTCAATAATTCCAACACCAAGGGCATGAAAATGGTGATGGAGACCAACAGATGTAACCTGCAATTTCAATACCTATGAGAACTTCCAATAAGTAATTTTTGATTAAACTTAACTTGCAGGAATCCATCACATTTTATAGCTAGCTGCCTAACAGATCTGTACTGCTAATACAAACAACTGACTGCCATAGCCCTCCACCTTTCAATATAGCTATAATACTAGGTTATATTAAAATGGCCAAAAAATAAACCCTTGCCTCTAGAGCGAGATTGCTAACATAAACAGTGGTATATTGAGGATTCTTCTCTGGTGCATCATCACTGGTTACTTCAACTATAAAATATATAATACAAATCAGCAGCATGAACACATAATATATTGAAGTGCCACTTTAAACTTATAATAAGAAAACAAAAATCATGTTGTAGATCTCAAATGAACTTTTAGAAATTAGGCAACAAATTCAATCTCAGCCGATATTCCAATAGTTAACTCCACAACACTTTTAGAATCCGAACTCTGCTTTTCATCATTGCTGTTAGCTCTTTTAATGGCTCAGTTATAGTGTATCTGTCTACTTCCAAGCCACTTACCTAAAGTGTCAGAAAAATATTAACAGTTTCATAAATAATAGAAGGTGCTAATGTGTAAACTACAAACTAAGAATGGGCCAAAAAAAAAAAAAACAACAGTTCATAAATTCAAGAAAAACTATCATTATCAATGATGAGAACCTCATCACCACAAAATATTTTCTCAGCATTGATATAACTGGAAAAAAAAACGATTATTTGATTCTTTAGCCAAAATATCTGGCCAATTAGGCCCCCATCATCCGCTCCCGCCACCTTCAGGCCTCGACAGTAATATGGAGCAACATATATTAAATTTCACAAAATTTCTACTTAAAGATGATATAATATGAGAAAAATGAAAAAATTATTGGGTCTTCCCCAGCGGTAATAAATTGGTGAGCTGAGTGATGTCTTTGTATGATTGTTTAAACAAATATATGAAAAATTGGATATAATAAATGTTGGAAAAAAATGCACCTTAATAAATTTGAATATTATTAAATTGTGTGTGTCAAATTATATTTTTGTTTTATTATAAATTGAAATTATAAAATAAATAATTTATGTTCTAATACAAGTAATGATAATAAAAAAACAAGTGTATATATATATAGCCAAAGAAATCAAATTCGGTCTCAACACTCGGGTCATGAGCTCATCAGATCAACTAATGTAGCCATTATAACAAGTTGCCTCGATCAAGTTTTGTGAAGCTAAAATCATATCAATCATGGAAATTTATAGACAAGTTTCTCTTTGGTTAATAACATCCAACTTGTTCATTATGCTTATTAGGGTTTGAGGTGAAAACCATTCATTTATTTTTCATAAAATCTCATTCTTTCAAGTCTTTTACTAATACATGTAACATGTTAGAATCGTGGCGAGTACTTTTTGCATCAAACTCCATAATTTACAATAATCTTCTTGGGTCATAGACTTTTGACAACAAATTTCTCAAGTCTTAGATATATCTTATTTGTTTAGCTATCACTAAAAAGAACCAACGCAAGTTGGCACAGATGAATGAGGGTCTGTGTTTCTTAACTATCTCTCCCGAGTTTGATATTCACTGGAGGATGTGAATGAAACTTGCTTGCTTGAGAGGGTCGCTCACTTTGTGCCTCTACAGTACTCGAAGAATTAGTCATTGACCTTCCGACCTGATGGATACCCTGGTGCAAACAAAATAAAAAAGCTATCATTAAAAGAAAAGAGTCTTTAAAATATTTATGATAATACCCAAGCAAAATGTATATATTAAGTTACTAACCCACTCGTTTTTTGTTATTGGTCCATAACGTTTTGGCTCTTAATCTGCTCTCACGTTATGCCTCACCTTTTTCACAATCCTGACCCAATTATTCTGACCCACTAAATTCACATGGAGACAGGCCCTACAATCCACAACGAAGCTGCCTACAGAAAGCGGCTAAATCGCTATGGTAGAATACATATACTCACCGTACTCTTTACAATGCTAATGACACGCTCAAATTACTCCGCAACATCTGAATCATCAATATATTTTATACAATATCTCAACAGTCTAAAATTGATGAATATCAGTATATCAGTCAAGTACTTTGGTACATGTGAAAACCTTCATATTCATTATATGTTGTTTTCCTTAATTTTCTATATCCAGAAACTTATGTTATGTTTGCGTGATTTTTGCTCTATTGCTGGCCGCAAACACAAGTCATTGAACCATTGGTCATGCAGCAAAAATAAAATAAAATAAAATAGTAAAATTTGTAGTAATAATGCAACATCATAAACACTAAATCTAAATCATCGATTATACAAAATATAATAAATGAAAAGTTAAAATTTATTTAATTAACAAAAAATAATGCTTTTGATGGTTCTTATTGAACTTGAGAAGGGGGTTGAATCAAGTTTGCACTAAGTTAAAATTTCAGATTCTGTTTTCGCAGAAGCTTAAGTTGCAGGAGATTATTTCATTTTATTTCATGTGCAGAACAGAAAAAGAGTAGGGAAGAGGAGAAAGAGACCAGCATGTATCCTTGTTCGGATTCTTGGTACAATGAATCCTATGTCCAGTCTCCACCACAAACTATGGTGGAATTTTCACTATAATTCACTGATTACATTCACCAATACTATTGAATTACTCCCTAATTCAACTAGTATCTACCCTAAGCTTTCTTCACCAAAGCTTAGCTACCCAAAGTGCTTTCCCAACTTGGAAGGGAAATCCTAACAGATTCAAAACTCACCAAGTGCTAACCCAACTTGGCAAGGGGAACTAATCCTAGTTCAACACCTCAATTACATCAAAAATCAGTGGCTATTATGCATCACTCTTGCCTTTTCTCTCTTGGCTTTTCAACCTCATATAATCAGCCTTTTCTCAACACAGAAAATGACATAAGACAACCATAACAAAGAAAATAAAAAATTAAGCTTGAGTAGAAGAAAAGATTTCAGCTCCATGTTAGAGGTGATGCTCTGAGTGTGTGCTACTTTTTCTTGCCTTGAAATGTTGGAATGAGGCTTCTTATATATCTTCAGCTTACCTTCATTTTTACTTCTTACTTTTGCTTGTCCTTGCTACCCGTTGGAGCTGTCACAGCTAGCAAGTAGTCCTTCTTCCTCATGCTCCACTACCTTTGCTGGATGAGAAGCACGTCCACCACCTCTGTGGTCCTTTGTTTTGCTTTCTTCCTTGGCATGCACTCCTTTTTCATCCTTCTCCATAACCCCTGCTGCTACTGCTCTTTGCTCGTTTATGTTTTGCTCAACCATGATCTAAAATGGTGCTCTGCTGATGTTCTTGAGTTAGTGGGGGTGTCCTTGTGTCCTTCTTGCTTTATTAGAGCAACACTTGTCCTTTTCTTTTTCCAACTGTCCTTATTTTCCTTTTTTGTGAATGCATAAGCTTTTATTGTGGATTGGTGAAACAAGGAGGAGCTTTGGCTCTTTTACATTGTTGAAGCATAAGCTAGTCTTGAGCTTGTTTATTTGCTTGAATAATCAAATTATCAAATGGATAGACCAGCTTCATTGTTTGTTTGGCAGTGAGATGAGTTATAGGCCTGACACAATAAAACACACATTAAACAATATTGGGCTTTCAACCCAAGAAATATTTGTCATCATTTATAAAACCCAAAATCAACTTAAACTTAACAATCTCCCCCTTGATGACAAACATCATAAAAGGATAGGAATTAAAATTTAACACAAATTTAAATGGGTTGAGAGCACTTCCCTTTGACGACCATCCAAGGTGTATAGTACTCCCCTCAATGTTAGCAGTTCTCTCCCCCTTAATCATGACTTACATCTTCACCTGGACAAAGCTTAACAAACAGCCAATACCAATTTTTCCAAGCAATTTATCACAGTAATGGTGACTTTAAACACCAAGCAATTAACACTAACCATGACATATAGCAAAGGACAAATTAAAGTTAATCATAGTAATAAGTATCCAGCATCATTGTTCTTAACTAACACTGTTAACCCCTAAGCCAATGCTAACATATTCCTTTTCTTTTCTCCCCCTTTTGTCATCAAGGGAGGAAAGGAAGAAACTGCACAAAATTTTTTAGTGGCTATCCAAAAAGTTATCAAGCAGTAATTTAGTTATGGGTTACAGTCATCCAAATGAAACATAAAAAGTTCAAAGAAAATAAAAATGAGTCATAGTCACAGATGAGATAAAAAGGCCTAGGCATCAGAGGTTCCATCGTCATCCCCCTCATTGTCAATAGTTGTAAGTCCAACCTCTACATCCTCTATAAAGTCCCTCAGAATTCGAATTTTCCCTTTGGTCTTTTTGAGAGCATTTTCCTCCATAACTTGGTTCCTTTTGCGCTCGGCACCATGAGTGAGAAGAAGGTCTGTCAGATTGATGAACTCCTCTAGCACATTCTTCAAAATGCGTGTCATGACCTTGATGGTGGTGGAGGTTGAAGGGAAAATCAGAGGATCCTCATCAACAGAGGGAATATCAGTGCTGTCATCAGTCTGGCAACGTTTGGGTGCTGTTTTCTTTACTGCACCACCCCCTTTTATATATGAGTTACAATCTTTTGAAATTTCAGCCCCAAAATCAATATTGTAATATTGAAAAATTTTTGTAAGAAGCATGGCATAAGGTAAAGCATTTTTGGTACTGACACACGCATGCATATGTCTCACAAGCAAGTAAGCAAAAGAAATAGGAGTTTTAGAGAGAAGAGCAAACAGAACCAGTGTGTCACAAAATGAGACGCATTGAAGAGAACCGCACTGAGGCAAGATGATGTGGTTAACAATCCTGTGCAACTGGGCACGGATTAGACCAAGAGACTTGTGAGTAGGAGTGGTACCTTCTAAGGAGGGATATTGACGCACATAGTACTCTGAGCTTCAAAATAAGACACATTCATAGTATCGTCCCACTTACTCGACGTATAGACATCAACCCCCCTGTCTTGATAATCTAGGGCTTTGCTTAGGTGGTATTTGTCGAGGATGATCACCTTACCTTTAACAAAAAGAAGCGATTCTCCCTTCTTTGCAGGACAGATTGCTGTAAAACTGCTTCACCAGATTAGGATAAATTTTCTCCTTAATGGACAGAATAGGAATCCATCCTTGACATGTAAACAGAGGAGTAAAGTTCAGACCTTTCCTACGGAGTTTGTCTAGATTGAAAAGCTTAGGAGGACAAAGGGTGAGATTATATATGTCTTTACAGAAAAACAGGTAGTTCATGAGAGATTGAAAATGACGACGATCAAAGGACTCGTGGGGAAACTCAGCATAGAAAGACTTGTAACCAATGGGATTGGACGTTTTAGGTTCAGAAACGGAACGAAGAGGAAAATCAATGACTGTACCGCGGGTATGGCGAGTCTGAGACGAGGGAATCTCTTCGTCTTCATCATGAAGAGGTCGTTTTCCTTTGGAAGAGCTAGGTTTAGATGAGCTTGGCTGAGAGACATTTGGAAGAGTAGGAGTAGGGCGAGGAGCTGCGCCAGGGCGGCGAGCAGTGGTCTTAGTGCGATCCATGTCAAGAGTAGGATTTGGTGGAGATGGAGGAGAATAGTGAGTGGGAGATTGGGAAGGCGATGAGTGTGTGTGATCAGCACGGTTGGTATGGGTGCCACTATGAGAGCCTCTGCATCAGTGTTTTCTGCTTCAATAGGAGATAATTCCAAATTGTCTCCTGCAGAATTGGGATTTTTGCTGCTAACAGGTGCAGTTTCATGAGAACTTGAATTTTGAGGAGCTGACTCAGCATTCTTGGACAATTCAGCTTCAAAATCTGGACTATCATCAATGCAAACACTAGGAACAGTGTTAGACTCACAGAAGGTGACATGCATGGTTTCTTCAATAGTTTTGGAGTTCTTGTTATATACTCTATATGCCTTGCTATGAGTGGAATAACCCAAAAAAATGCCTTCATGTGTTTTAGGATCAAATTTTCCTAAATTTTCTTTGATGTTCAGTATGAAACACTTGCAGCCAAACACATGAAAGCAACTAAGATTGGGAGGATGTCCTTTCCAAAGTTCATATGGGGTTTTCTTCAAAAACTTCCTAATGATGGTTCTATTTAAAATATAGCAAGCTGTATTCACAGCTTCAGCCCATAAGAACTTGGGAATTTCATATTCACATAACATAGCTCTAGCCATTTCTTGTAAACTTCTATTTCTTCTTTCCACAACACCATTTTGTTGAGGAGTTCTAGGACAAGAGAAGTTATGTGATATGCCTAGTTCATCACAAAAAGATTCAAAGTGTTGATTTTCAAATTATTTACCATGGTCACTTCTAATTGAAATCATTTTTAAACCCTTTTCATTTTGAATCTTTTTGCTAAATTTTTCAAAAATAGAAAATGCCTCATGTTTATGAGCAAGAAAGAATACCCAACCAAACCTAGTATAGTCATCCACAATTACCATGCCATAATTTTTTCCTCCAAGACTTTGAGTCCTAGTTGGTCCAAACAGATCAAGATGCAACAACTCCAATGGTTTCTTAGTTGAGATGTCTTCCTTGGGTTTGAAAGAGGTTTTTATTTGTTTACCCATTTGACAAGCATCACAAATGATGTCCTTATCAAATTTTATATTAGGAAGCCCTCTTACTAAGCCTTTCTTTACAAGCTTAGAGATTTGGAACATGCTAGCATGTCCTAATCTCTTATGCCACATCCATTTTTCAAATTCTATTGAAGAAAAACAAGTTACATTTTGAATTTTGAGATCATCTAGTGTAAGACCATAGACATTGTCACTTCTTTTGGCAACAAACAAAACAGCCCTTGTTTTCTCATTAATGACTCTACAATCAGATTTTCTAAAGGTTACAGCATATCCAAGGTCACACAATTGACTTATGCTCAATAGATTATGCTTTAACCCATTAACTAAAAAGACACTATCAATACAAGTAGAAAAATCTTTGCCAACCTTACCAATGGCAATTATTTTACCTTTACCATTATCTCCGAAAGTGATAAATCCTCCATCATACTTGTTGAGTTTAATGAAGAAAGTATCATTTCCGGTCATATGCCTTGAACACCCACTATCAAAATACCACATGTCCAATTTCTTCTTGGATGTAAGGCAAACCTGCATATTCTTCAACTAACCTTAGGTATTCAAATCCATTTGGATCCTTTGATGTGAAATCTTCTTGGTTGCCCAAGAGCATTGAAATCATGAACAACTTTATATAATTTATTATCATTGCCAAAAGACCTTAGAAATATGAAGCATTGAGGAGGATCATGACCTTTTCTATTGCACTTGTAGCAATGGTTCTTGCTCACTAATTTCTGAGGTTTGCTGAATCCTTTCAGTTTGAAAAACTTGGAAGAGGAGACTTCAGATTTTTGAACATTTTGTTTGAAAACAGCCTTATTTTCCTCTTTGAATCCAAGTCCAGATTTTTCAGACCCAAATCTTTGACAAGCAAGCAGTTTGTTCAGATTTTGAGAACCTTGAACAAACTTTGCTAAGTCTTCATTCAGATTTTTTACTTGTTCATTTAGCTTTTTGTTTTCAGAAATCAAATCAGTAGAAGCAGTAACCTTATGCTTGAGTTTGAATTTCTCTAATTCAGCTCGTAAGGCACTATTTTCTTCTTTTAAAAAATTTTCATTACAAGTTCCAGTTGCCTTAACCTTTTTCAAAAGAATATCATTTTCTGTCCTTAATGCCTTATTTTCTTTCTTACATTTCGCATACTTATCCAAGAGTTTCTTAGAATCCACAATAATGTCTTTGATAATGTAGTGCAATTCTTCAATAGATAAGTCAAAGAGATCTACCTCATTTTCATCATCATGATCAACCATCAGACACAGCTGAGCTTCTTGATCTGAACTCTCAGAGCTGGTGTCATTCTCCAAGTCTTCCCATGTTGCCATCATCACCTTCTTTTTGTCTTTCTTGGATTTTTCGCCTTTCTTTAGTTGAGGGCAATCTGACTTGAAGTGACCTAGTTCTTTGCAATGGTGACATGTGAACTTGACTTGATCTTTCTTGACTTCTTTGGATGAGCAACTTCCTTTGCCTTTGCTTTTGAATCTCAGTAATCTTCTCATTTTTCTTGCAAAGAGTACCATTTCTTCATCTGAGAAACTGTCATCATATTCTTCTTCTTTGGCTGTCATTCTTGATTTCAGTGCTATACTTTTCTTTTTGTCATCTTTGTCTTGAGACATGTGAGTAGTTTTATAGGCCAGCAACTTGCCTCTTAGCTCATCATAGGTAATTTTGATCAAATCATTCCTTTCAGAGATGGTTGTGCTTTTTACTTCCCATTTCTTAGTAAGACTCCTCAGGATCTTCCTCACTAAGGTTTCTTCAGAATAGTTCCTTCCCATGGCATCCAAATTGTTGATGATTATTGAGAACCTTTCGAACATTTGATCGATGCTCTCATCCTCCTTCATGCTGAATATTTCATACTCCTTCATCAGCATGTCAATTCTGGTCTCCCTCACTTGCTTAGTGCCTTCATGAGTGAGTCTGAGCTTGTCCCATATTTCTTTAGCCATCTTGCACCTTGACACTTTTCTGAATTCTTCAAAATTGATTGCATAGTGCATTAGGTTGATAGCCTTGGCATTGAGTTCAACCTTCTTCTTTTCTTCCTCTATCCACTCGCTGTCTTCTTTTGCCGCAACTTCACCATCAGCATTTTGTTTAGTGGGAACGTCTGGTCCGTTGAGGATGATCTTCCAGATGTTGTAGTCGATTGATTGCACGAAGATTCTCATTCTTTCTTTCCAGTAAGAATAGTTGCTGCCATTGAAGTAGGGAGGTCTGTTATTAAACTGACCTTCAGTGAGAGTGAAGGCCACGATGTTGGAACTCATATTGTTGGCCATGGATCTTTACTCCAAGCTGTGAAGCTTGACTCATTGAGACCTTGCTATTGATACCAATTGATGGTGCTAATTGAACTTGAGAAGGGGGGTTGAATCAAGTTTGCACTAAGTTAAAATTTTAGACTCTATTTTTGCAGAAGCTTAAGTTGCAGGAAATTATTTCATTTTATCTTATGTACAGAACAGAAAAAGAGTAGGGAAGAGGAGAAAGAGACCAGCATGTATCCTGGTTAGGATTATTGGTGCAATGAATCCTATGTCCAGTTTTCACCACAAACCATGGTAGAATTTTCACTATAATCCACTGATTACATTCACCAATACTATTGAATTACTCCCTAATTCAACTAGTATCTACCCCTAAACTTTCTTCACCAACGCTTAGCTACTCAAAGTGCTTTTCCAACTTGGAAAGGGAATCCTAACAGATTCAAAACTCACCAAGTGCTAACCCAACTTGGCAAGGAGAACTAATCCTAGTTCAACACCTCAATTACATAAAAAATCAGTGGCTATTATGCATCACTCTTGCCTTTTCTCTCTTGCCTTTTCAACCTCACATAATCAGCCTTTTCTCAACACAGAAAATGACATAAGACAGCCATAACAAAGAAAATAAAAAAATTAAGCTTGAGTAGAAGAAAAATATTTCAACTCCATGTTAGAGATGATGCTCTGAGTGTGTGCTCTCTTTTTCTTGCCTTGAAATGTTGGAATGAGGCTTCTTATATATCTTTAGCTTGCCTTCATTTTTGCTTTATACTTTTGCTTATCCTTGCTGCCCGTTGAAGCTGTCACAACCAGCAAGTAGTCCTTCTTCCTCATGCTCCACTACCTCTGCTGGATGAGAAGCACATCCACCACCTCTGTAATCCTTTGTTTTGCTTTCTTCCTTAATATGCACTCCTTTTTCATCCTTCTCCATAACTCCTGCTGCTACTGCTCTTTGCTCGTTTATATTTTGCTCAACTATGATCCAAAATGGTGCCGTGCTAATGTCCTTGAGTTAATGGGGTGTCTTTGTGTCCTTCTTATTTTATTAGACCAACACTTGTCTTTTTCTTTTTCCACCCCCGGCAAAAGTAAAATTGAAGCATTAATTAACCAAACACCATATGCCAAACTTTGACACTTAAACATATTCCATTCGCTTTGTGATGCAATAGGATTTGTAATCCATTTTGTAATGCTTTGGTGATGTGTTTTGTTGTCTTGACTTTTGTAGAAAACATGTTTCTCTTGTCCCCCGTGATAGAAATAAAATCATAATACTCATCTTATTAGCCCCCCATGAAATGGAAAAGAAATAAAATAAAACAAGTTTAATTTAATGCACTGTCAAATTAAAATATTTTATGTAATCATCTAATGATATTGGTTTTTGTGAATTATCTTTTAAGCGGTTAATATAAAAAAATTATTATTTTTATTAATATAACAATATATAATTAAATACATATATAAAATTATTTAATATTATATTAAAATTAAATTCAAACAAAAAATAAAAAGTATGTTGCGACAAATGGACACACGGCATGTGTTCTTGCTTGGACTGAACTCTATCTTTGTTGTATGAATTTATATGAAAGACGCTAACTCACACGTTAGAAACTAAATAGATATCCTACACCAATTCTTACCTTTGATTTTACACTTTTAGGATATCTTTACCCCTGGATGAGGTTAGTTGCACCTCATCAGTAACTATTTTTTATTTAAAAGGAATTATGGTCATATATATATAAGAATTGATAGAGTTATACCTTTTTATTAGACTTACCGCATTAATATACATCAGTGGGTATTCACTTACATTCGATTTTAGTCTTTTATATATATATATATATATATGTGCGCGCGCGCGCTGTTGATTGTTTTTAAAGTTAGCTAGTTTGAACTTTGATATTACAACTTTAATAAACTACAATAATACAATAAAAAGGAGACCAATGATAAATCCGCACCATATCTTTTATTGATGTTATTTTTGATATTCTGAGTTTAACTAACATGCACGTTTCCCCCTTTCAAATGAAGCTTCAATTTCCTTATATATCTTGTTATAGAGAAATATATATATACTCACACACGCATCATGGTTTGGTATATCACTATCATTTTTATTAATTGTGTTTTGAAGGTAGATCTTTTACTTTCATATAACACACAAAAAAAATCGAGTGGCTAATTAGTATACTTATGTCGATGTTGATTTTTTTTGTGACTTTATGTCGATGTTGATTATTTCTCTTACTCTTAAATATATTTTTGATATAAAATCGTCAAAGTTTCCTAATTCAAAATATAAAAATGAATTTTGGGGATAATATTTCTATTCATTTATAAAATAAATTCGACATAATTAGTTAAAATTTATAATCAAATTGGTTCGATATTATTAGAGAATATTACAGATTTAATGTTAACATGACAAATAAGATTGATTTTTGTAATAACTAATTAGACTAATTATTTTTATAATTTTAAAGATAAAAATTACTTATATGTGTTCTTTTAAAATAAACTATTTTGACTATAAATTCGGTAATTAAATTAAATTACATCACTGTCTTTTGAAAATTGATAAAACAAAAATATCGACTAAAAAATAAAAGGCCAAAATATTAATTATAAGAACAATTGCATAATGATAACCTAGCTACTATATACATCTCTCTTAATATTAATGGATACTCACACTTGGATACCTAATAAGTGGTGCTTCTAATAGTGACTTTCGGTGTATTGTGATATGTGGAGTTTAAGATTATTCATAATTTATTAATAATAACAAAATATGAGAAAGATTTTTTTTTCTTATGGTGTTTGCTATAGAATTTTAAAATTTGATATTTAATTAATAAAAAATTTTAAATAGTTAATATTTAATTTAAAATATAGAAATAAATAAATTTTAAATATTATAAAAAAAAATTCAACATCAAATAATAGACACTAAAAAATTGATTTTTTTTTTATTTGGTCTTGCACTCGTGAAAAAGTTTTATTATTTGGTCTTGCACTCCTGAAAAAATTCACACATTCTTAAGTTTTTTTTTTATTTTAGTAAAAAGGTCTATTTTTAATTTATTTATTTATTTATTGCTCAAACTCAATCTAAATTGATTAACAAATTTACTGTGCACACCCACTCCTAATTCTAAATCGTGCGAAAGCCCTTGTTAGAATCCAAGACCAGGTCTACAAAAAAAAATTTAAAATAATATAAAACATTATAAAATATATTTCTTTAAATGAATCGTTAACAATTTAATATATGTTTATGGACAGTTTTAAGTTTATAGCTAAGTAATTTGAGGGACAAATACTGTAATTTGTGGGTCCCAATTCTGATTGTACTGAAATCAACTGTGACAACTGCAATGAGACCGTCGCTTCTATGGGACACGCGTAATCATAGAAGAGAAGACACGTTACAGTAAAAAGGAAAGAAAGCTCAATAGTAGAAAAAAAGGGAAGAGAACGAGGAGAGAAGGAAGGAGAGAGAAGACTGATTTTTAAATTGGGTGTATGTTTTTCTAGAATTTTATTGGGAAACTTAATTAAAAATATAATATTTTTTAATTCAGCACCAAAACTCTATTTAAAAGGTTATTAATGGTTAATTGGTTGCTGCATAAACAACCTAAAATATAAATTTTTAACATTTATTTAAGCGAATAAATAAACTAATTAACCACTTAAACTTAAACGACTTAAATTGATTTCGACTCACCGTTCTAACCTTAGAAAATTCTATCATATGTAGTCCCACTCATCATCCACTACTTGATATTTTCTAATCACACTCATGCTTATGGCGATGACTCACATCTTCCTCATTAACTTGATTAAAGGACATAGTTTAAATTTATTATCAATTTCAAGCAACAATTTGCACAATAGTATTGTATACGCTCGTTGAAATTGAAGAAATCAAGCAATCAACTTAGCTTCGACGATTAATATAAAGCATTTTTAATTCTTTTTATGATCCTAGAATTAGAAAAGAAAATGCTTAAAACCATATTAATAATATTATTTAACGACAAACTATTTTAATCTCTAATATTTAAACTAAGTTTTACTATATATATATATGGGATAAACTCCTCATTTTTAGTATCATTCCTAATTAAAATGTGATGTTAACATCACATTTTTGTCCTATAAATTTTCAATAATTTTAATGATGTTCCATCTTTAAATATAAACCAAATTATACTTAACATAGTTCAGTTACAGTGTTATTAGTTTAAGTTTTCTTAATGTGTGTGAATGTTTCAATTTCGTAATCTTAGCGGCATGAGAAAAATCAATAGGTGACAATGAGGCCATATAATAAGAATAGATGGAATGATCATTACAGCACTACCGGCGTATTGCGAAGGTTCTGGGGCAATATTGCAGCGGTTTTTGACTGTCGTTAAATATATTGCGGCAGTTAAATGCCCGCTAAAAAATAGGTTGCAGGTAAACGGATAGCAGAGATTTAAGCTAATTGCTGGAATAACCGTCGCAAAAAATAAAAAAGGTTTTGTGTAACATCCTAATGATCCTAAACCTTACCTCATGTCGTAAAGCAAAGGATAATTAAGTGCCACAACAATTCTAAGACTTATACGATATTATATAGGTATATAGAAAGAGATAGTAATTCGAGAAGCCCAATAAAGAAGGTACAACTCAAAAACAGAGACAGAAAAGCGCAAAGCGTTCACACGATAACAAAAAGCGTAAAGCATAAGATACAGGTACAAGATAACAAAGTATATGTAGATATATAAGAATAATAGTCATAGAGTATTAATCGTAGCCCGCGGAGTTTAGGCCGACTAGACATATACAAACATAACAGAGTTTTATAAAGGTACAAACATAAACAACCTGTCTCTCAAGTTTAGCTTCTAAGGCATCAAAGTAATAAAGATATAAAAGTAAGAGTATTACAACAAAATATCCAAAATAAACCCAAAAAATGATAAAGATCGTCCGCTCTATCACCATCTCGCAACTCATTGGGGTGGGTCACGACCTGCATCTGAAAGCCAACAACAGAATATGGTATGAAAATTGGAGGTTCTCAGTATGGTAACAGTGCCCAATATATAAGATATTAGGCTCCGGGACATCAAAGGCAATCCTAGAACTTCACATCAAACTTAAGATTCAAGCTTAAAGTAATACTAAAGTTAAAATCATAATTTAAAACCATAATGATACAAGGGTAATCTAACTTAGGGAATTTCTAGCTAAAACAACAACGCCATGATCCCATACCTTTCACCATCCTAACCTCCATGCAACTCTATCACCACCACCTACCGAACCTCCTCAATATCAGTGCCAGACACAAATAAATACAAATAAATAATTCATAGGTAATAATACATATACTGCATGAACATCAAGAAGCACAAATACATTTTATACAATTAGGCAAACCATGGAAGTAGGCAAAGCAATGCAAACATATAGGAAATACTCATGATGAATGCCTCTCTTATTGGCTGTGATATCACGTTGTCGGTTCAACTGCCAACCCGACACATTCTCATAGGAATGTCGCTTTCGGTTACGTTTTAAAATGGGAACCCCTGGGATATAGTGCCCAACTCACTTTCCCTGAGATATAGTGCTCGACCACTCTTATAACCGAAAGTATGTGAGCGGGACTTCTACCACATCCCTCACACCTCAGCATAACGGGACGAACCCCATGCCCTACGCCTACAACTCAGCATAAGCGGGACGAACCACTGCCCTTACGCCTACATCTCATCAATATTATTCAAAAACAAATTCAAGTAAATTCATCATTTATTACCGAGTCCCAGACTCGTCTCAAACATCATCAGTCCGTAATTCCATAACTCATCGCATTAATCATCATTACAGTACTCCACCATCTCACTCAATTAATCCATCCTCGGTCCCTCAGAAACCTAAGTCTCCGTCCTCTAAATTCATACAGAAATTCACTAAATTAAGTCACTAACTCATCCTTAGTAATATTAGGACCTAATTACTAGATATTATTCTTAAATAGAAATTTGAAGAAGTTTAGAAAACTAGATAACCCTTGAAAACGAAGAAAAATTATTTTTCAGCAAAACAGGGTCTGTGCGTACGCACGCCCTTGTGTGCGTACGCACACTCCAAAATTGGACCATTTCGCGTACGCACTCACGTGTCGCGTACGCGAGGAGGGAAGTCAGAAACGATCGCCTGCGTATCTGGTCATGGGGCCGCGTACACATCCTTAAGTTTTTGGCCCATTCCGTTTACGCATGCATGTGCCACGTACGTGGGAAAGCTTGACAGAGACGCACGTCCGCGTACGAAGGTGTCCGCATACGCATGCACTCCCAAATAGCCAGACTTGTAAAATTTGTAAAGTTGCAGAAATCAGTTTTAAACACCAAACTTTAAACGTTCATAACTTCCTCTACAAAACTCTATTTTCCTCAAACTTTATATCAATTTAAATATCTTTTAATGAAATTCAATTTAAGATAAATTTCAATCAATTTCAAAAACTGAAGCTCAAGTTATGATCTGCCAAAGTTCGGTAAAAATCAAGTTTCACAAAATCCAACAAGGTTCTCTAATTTTCAAAACTTTGAACCAAACCAACTCTAAACCACAACACACATCAATTCACATCAGATCTTACCATTTTGTCTCAAACCACCACTCTTACCAAATTTTCACTTACAATACATTGTCCTCATAATTCTCAATCCCACTCATCAAATTCCTCATACTAACACCATTTCTCAACCAACGCACTCATCAAATATCATTCTATCATTACCAATCATCATAATTAGCATCATTCAACCAAAATCTCAATTTTCAACACTATTTACCAATAATAACAACATAGTTCATCAAAATTATCAAAATTCATCAAATCATCATACATCATCCTTTCAACAAGTCTCAACAACCAATACAATCCTATCCTAAGGTCCACTAGCCTAAGTGTCCAGAAATATTACATATTACATAGAGAAAACGAAACCATACCTTGGCCGATTCCCAATATGTACCACACACTAAATTTGAGTCCAAATCAAGCCTCCAAGCATCAACCAATCCACCAACCAACTCCAACAAGTATCAACAATCAAATTTTCCAAGTTATACACATTAATTTACCATAAATCAATACCTAGAGTTCCTAAATACACAATTTCACAAAGGATATAAGCAAGTTTACCTTATCCACAGTTGATTAGGATAAAACCCAATAGAAACCAAATGCTAGAGTGCGTCTAAACATCCAAAATCACAAAAATTCACTCAAACCAAAATCCAAAATTTTGAAATTCACAATGGCTGAAAATTGGGCAGGAATTTTCGAAAAACTTACTACAATACCTAGCTAGAAGTGAGGGGCTTGGTAAGAGTTTCGCGTGGCCGTAAACCGTTTGCGAATTGGAGCACCGTAGCTCAAGTTATGAGCAAAAGAATGAGGAAGTGAATAGTTTTCTTCGTCTTCCCTTCACTCTTCTTTTCAGCTGCTAGGGTTTGGTTTCAAATGTGTTATGAGCTTATTTGAGTTCATTTACACACTTATATATGTTGGGATTGAGCTCATTTTTGGCTCGGTCCAACCCGTTAGCGTTTTGGCCTATTTGGCCCAATTTTAGGCCTAACCTTTAGAATTAGCGCCCGGTTTTTAATTCTAAATGTTTTCCTAAGTTTTTCTACAATTTTTTATTATTCTCACGCAGTACCAGACAGACCTAAGCCGGTACTGCCGGCTAATTTACTGGTATGCATTTTTACACAATTTTCTGCAGAAAAATTACATTTTTCAACTCAGAAAAATCTACTGAGTCCAATTATCATATTTAAATCTTCTAATTAATATTCTAAATTTTTGAAACCTATTTTGGGCAATTAAATGATTTTAATTAAGTGGTTAATTACGGTTCTTACATTTTGCGACGATTTTTACTCGCTGTCATAGAGGTTCGCAAAATGTATATCAATTTTGTGGCGGTTGGTAACTGCCGTTAAATAGCATTGAAATGAAATCGATGGCCATTTTGCGGCAATGCAAACCGCCGCTAACTAAAAGGGAAATGAAGACAATGGCCGTTTTGCATTTCGGATTCCCATTAATTTTTTTGCTTTTTTTTTTATTATTTTGCCTCTTTTATAGCGGTTTGTTTATTCAACTTTAATTTATTAGTTACCGATTAATTTAAAGAACTTCCAAAAAAAAAAAACAACAAATAACATAACAAACTAAATTATATATATGCAAACATATTTAATATATAATGAGATTGTCATAAGTGCATCATTCAATATAAAGTAAAATTCGATAATTTCAAGAAAAGAAACATAAATCACTAATTAAAACAACTTAAATTCAATATTATCTAATAATAATGATTGAAAGTCATTATTTTTGTTGCGGGTCATGATTGCCAGATGAAGATGGCCTTGCGCACGATGAGGTCGGTGTACTGTCCAAATAATCCAATTCTGCAGCAACATCAGTTGACAAATTTTCTCTTTGTTGTCGGATTAGATATCCCAAAATTATTGAATATCTTAATTTTGTATCTAAAAAATTCATCTAAAAATTAATAAAACTTAAAATAATATTAAACTAAATTGTTTCCAAAAGTTAATTATCAAAACCTATTATAGTCTACTATAGTATTTTTTTCTTTAACATGTAAGACTTCAACTAGATAAAAAAAAACCAAAACACAAAACCCATTATAATAAATTTGGTATGAAACATTACCAACTGAATGAATTATGAGCGTATGGAACACACATATATGACTTTATTGTAAAATAGGGCAACCAAATTAGCTAAACTGAATGAATTATGAGAGTATGGAACACACATATATGACTTTACTGTAAATTAGGGCAACCAAATTAGCTAAGAAAAATGCTTCAAGAAGCATTACTGAAAACAGTATCATATAATCACCGTAATTCTGAAGTCAAAACATGTTGACAACAGCAGACTCACAAATAGTCAACTCGATTTTCATAAATATTTCAAAAGAAGCCACAAAAATTAAAACACAGCAACAGCATAATAACATTTTCATCTTCAGAAAAGATTTCACCAACAGCTTTCCAAAATCAATCCTTTGAATAGGTTCACATTCAGAACAGACTCAATTCAATGAACAATGCATGAAAGGAAACCATCAAACAACACAAAACCCTGAAATTATAATGCCGCTAACCTTCAACAGAGAGCATGACGACGAAGATATGACGGCGAGTGGCGAGACGAAGACTAGACTACGCCGAGCAACTCGAAGCCTCGAACAAAGATGCCACGGGAGGATGGAAGACGTAAGCTAGAAGAGAGGTTCTGGTTTCAGAATATAGGGAAGGAGGAAGCCACGACAGCGCCGACAACTACGAACGTCGACTGCGACACCATTGAAGAAATGGGATTTTAAAGGGGGTTTTGGTTTTTGAACTCTAAAAAATAGAGGTTTTGTGCTTTACGGTCCAAATTTGAAATGAAATTCACCAAAGGAGGGGGTATTGGGGGGAGGGGGGATGCGTTGGGTTTTGGATTTTTTTTTGTTTTTTTATTAGTAGGTGTATTTTTTATTTTGTGGGCCATAGTTTTATTATAATGCCATTTGTTTAAGCTTTAATATTTTTTTTAGTTATATAGTAGAATTAAATCTTTAATGTTTTGGATTTAATTACTATAATTTGAAATATGAATAGAATGGTTCTAATAATACGTTAATTTTAAAAGATGTATGTATTTATGTATAAAAAAGGTAAATTTATTACTTTGGAAATACTGCTATTGGTCTTTTTTATTTATTAAAAATTTATTTTTTTATAACAACAAATTAAAAATTCAGATCCAAAATTTTACAATAAAATGTTAAATAAACAATAATTCATTCCGTCAAAAAAAAAACTTTTGTTAAGGAATAATTAATTAAGCTTCCAAATGCAATTGGTTGGACGTAAAACTTTGAGTCTGGGATTTTTTTTTTGGTATATTGGAGAGGCCTAAGTCCAAAAACAGAGACAAAATTACATCACTTTTACATCTCGTGGGATTTTTCCCATTAGCATCAGCTATCAATTTTGTACTTAATTCAATAGGAGGAAGATCTAAAAATAAAAAGCCTGAAGGTTTTCTCAAACTATGCGTTGCCCAATCCATTTGAACTAAATATATGAGAAATGTGTGGGTGTGTGTTATACTTGTACTTAGGATTGGGAGTTGTCCAATCTATTTGAAGTAC
>NC_029787.2:17602806-17616615 GCF_000816755.2 Arachis ipaensis
TGACCAAAAAAAAAAAAAAATTATGCGTTGCCAGCCAATGAGCACTATTATTTGCTTCTTTGTAGATGTGATGAACTTTTATCTCTTGTCGGAGTTTATTTTTGTTTCAGTTAATTTCGACTATATGTTGTTTTCTAGTTTGGGCCTTTAGTTTTGTATAGAAGGTTGTTATATTGAGAAATGGGTTTCTAGATGGATATTCAGCCCAAAATATATGGATTATGTAAAATCTAAATCACAAAAAGTGCATTTTCTAAAAGAAAAACCACCAAAAATGTACATTACAACTGGAGTTTCATTTAAACAAATACACGACAGACTTCTCCCTCCGTCCACAAAATTAAAAGCTCAAAAAAAGACTTGTCCTTTAACCAAAGCCTGGTTCGGATAGCATCATGGAAAAAGTTATTTCTCCTATTGTCTACATTATGGGTTTGAGGCTTACTTGCGTTACATTGTGATGAGACCCGGTGTTTTACCAACTTTTGTTTTTTAATTGGTCGATAACAATGATCGATTTTTTAAATATTCGTAAGTAGACGAGGCAGAGTATATCAATAAAAATTTGAGTTTTTTACTTAAATAAATTTTATAGAATCCAAATTTACTGGATTCCTGAAATGACATCTGCAACGTGATTATTCTCTTTTTATTATTATATAAATCGTCCTAGGCTGTGTAGGATTAAATAAAACGTAAACCATTCCAGTCTAGAACGATTAATGCAAGGGAAACAAAGGGTAAATCGTGTCAGGACCTCAGAGTTAAAAGGAAAACGTAAATAGTCCCAGGCTGGTAGGTTTAACATGTTGTTGGGCTAAATCTCATTGGGCCGCCACGATTTACCCACAAAGGAGACCCTACTCACCCTGGCACTATTTATGTATAATAGGATACTTTTATTTATAATATTTTAATTTAAATTATATCTATTTAAATTTTAACTTAAAAAATAAAAATATAATTTTTATAATTTCAATTATTAATTTCATTAATAAGATTAAATTAAATTAAAAAAAGGAAATACTAACACATTATAATAAAAAGAGTACTAAATTTTAATATATAAATTTAAGTTTTTTTCTTTAAAAAAATGTCAAAAGGTGTTAAAAAATATAATTTTAAATAATATGAATTCATATTGTTTTGAATAACATAAATTTAAGTTTTTATGAAATTTATAGTATTCATTGTTCATATAATTTTTTTTAATCATTTTTATTGATACATATTTTTTATAAAATTTTGTTTGTCATTTTATAAAAACTTAAATTTATGTTATTCAAAACCACATAAATTTATATTAGGGCAAATCATAATAATAAGTCCAGAGGAGCAAAATTTTACACGAATCAGCCAAACCGAAAACTGTTTCATGAATCCACCAATGCACGTTTATATGTAGTTCGAATCAGCTAAATTCAAACTTCATTTCTACATCATTCGAATCAGCTGGAATCGAATTATACACAAACACAAGCACACACTAATTCAAATCTACCTAATTCGAATTACACACAGTAATTCGAATCAGGGTGATTCGAACTACACCCACGCACGCATTTTTAAGTAATTCGAATTTGACTGATTCGAATTATTCATGGTATAATTCGAATTATACTGTTAAAAAATTAATAATTTATTAAAAAAATTAATAATTTAAAAATTAAAAAATATATTTTTTATTTCATGCATTAAAAAAAAGCTAACAAAATATTTAATTACGAGACTTCTTTAAAATATTAATGAGCTATCAATTCGAATTCCATACAATACTCTTTTGAATTATGTAGAAATGGAGTTCGAATTTAGCTGGTTCGAACTACATATAAATGTGCATTGGTGGATTCATAAAGCAGATTTTAATTTGGCGGATTTGTGTAAAAATTTTCTCACTTTAGCTTATTTGAATTTTTTGCCCTTTATATTATGCAAAATTATATTTTTTAACACCTTTTGACATTTTTTTTAAGAAAACTTAAATTTATGTATTAAAATTTAGTACTCTTTTTATTATAATTTGTTAGTATTTTTTTTATTTAGTTTGGTTTTTTTAATAGAATTAATAATTAAAATTTATATGAAGTCAAATAAAAAATGACAAAAAAAATTCTATAAAAAATATGCATTAATAAAAATGATTTAAAAAAATTATATAAACAACGAATACTAAAAATTTCATAAAAACTTAAATTTATGTTACTTAAAACAACATAAATTTATATTATGCAAAATTATATTTTTTAACACCCTTTGACATTTTTTTAAAAAAACTTAAATTTATGTATTAAAATTTAGTACTCTTTTATTATAATTTGTTAGTATTTTTTTAATTTAATTTAATCTTCTCAATAAAATCAATAATTGAAATTATAAAAAGTATATTTTTATTTTTTAAGTTAAAATTTAAATAGATATAATTTAAATTAAAATATTATAAATAAAAGTACCCTATTATACAACCATCATTCTATAGTAAGAGTGTTAACTAAGCTATTAAGAAGCCTGATTTCTAACGTCTTATGCTAAACTACATACACCCTAAATCATTAAATCCACCATCGCACAACGTCTTCATTCAAAGTTATTCTAAATTGCATACTAAGCATATACTATATAATCCAACACACTATATGATCTAACATATTAACATAATTAATTTTGCCATGCAATCAACTTAACAACATTGCAAGCATAAATCGTCCCAACCCAGTTTGTGTTACCAAGTAACACGTGAATCGCGCCAGGGTAAGTAGAGTCTCTTTTGTGTGTAAATCGTGGCAGCCCAATGAGGTTTAGCCCAACAACATGTTAAATCTACCAGCCTGGAACGATTTACGTTCTCTTTTTAACTCTAGGGACCCTCGCACAATGTACTATTTGTTTTCCTTACCAGATCATGCATTAATCGTTCCAGGCTGAAATGGTTTACGTTTTATTTAATCCTACACAGCTTAGGACGATTTATATAATAATAGGAAGAGGATAATCACGTTGCAGATCTCATTTTAGGGGAATCCAGTAAATTTGGGTTCTATAAAATTTATTTAAGTAAAAAATCCTAAAAATTTAAGAAGAGAAAGACAAGTAGAATTTGGAAGAAGTTGCAATAGATAGATAATAAATTTCACAAAATCCTAAAGTTAAAAATTACAGACAAAATAAAAAAAATATAAATGAATAAAAAATAAGAAGTGGAAGGACATTTGAGTGTGATATTTAGAATATTTTGCTAAATAATTTCAATTTTTTTATTTTAAAATTTTTATTTATAGAAAATTCTAAAAATTAAAAATTACAATTATGTCCAAATAAAAGAAACAATATCTATAACCACATATAACTTACGTGTAGTCACTCATCTATCATTAATGATTTTTTGACGTTTTTACGGTGGGAAAAGTATATTCAAGACCTTGGTGGACCAGGTAATGAATTCAATTTTCGGAAAAGATTGGGGCCGGTTCACAAATAATCAAAAGTAGTGGTTGGGGATGGAATTCAGAAACAACCAAAAGGAGGGGGAGACGAGAATCCGTTATTAACCTAAAGCCCCAAACTCCATTAATAGGTAGGTGAAAGCTGTGTTGGGGTCAGTGTGAAGGTTCGTTTAGTCAACCTGCACGGAGACGGCGGTGCACGACGGAGGAGAACACGGTATTGAACGGCGCGGAAGCACAGATCGAGATCTGGCTGTCTCGAGGTTCACAATAAGGGAAGGAAATGGACCACACAGGGCAACGAGATTCACAGGTACGCTTTGTCGGTGTCAATGAGGTCTTTACCGTCCGATAATGCCGGGGATTGGGTTGGGCTACGGGGCGAATTGTCGCTGATGTTTCGGCCCGGGTCGGATTAATGGCACAACGCCATGTTCAGAAATCAAGCGAAAAAATACAAAAAAATTTCCGTGGACATTGTTTCGTAACTCTTCCCAATTCAATCGCCCTAGTTATTTGAAACTGGCATAAAATCGAATTTACTGTTACCTAATTTTTTGTTATTCGTCTAAAAACGATGTTAAATTGTTAATTAACTGTTTCCTGACGTGGCGTGAGTGATGGCTCCCTGTTGCCATACGCGGAGCAAGATGGTCAGGTACTCAGACCCATCATGATGCACAGCCGCGCCCCTCACTGCTACAATCTAGCAAAGGTGAGATGGTGTATAGTGCACGCATCGTATACTCCATTTTGTTCTGGATAGTTTAATTCACGACATAAAACAAAAAAATTAAACGAACCCCGCAACGTTTACTCCATTTTATTAATCGTACGGATGCGGAATATCCCTCCACAGCGTGTTTGCCAAACGTACCCAACATAACATAATCCACGCAGGCGCTTGCACAGTGCCCACACACGGCAAAAAACGAACTCCCCGGCGACGTCGGGGATCCGCCCCCATAAATTCCAGCCTCGTTTCTCCGCTTCTGCAAATGTGGGTTTTCGTTGCCTGGCCGCTTTTCCCTCAATAACACCAGTTTTTCTTAGAAGCAATATACAAACAGTTTTAACAGTACAACATAACGAGCCGAATTACAACGTACATTCAAAACAACGTTCCAGTAGCCAGCACAGTCATGACTGGCAAACGGGTGCCGTTTCCCCGGTGATCTTCATCGGCACGTCCCTCCCAACGCCGGGACGGCACGACGCCATCAACGGGAGGACTATTTCGTAATTTTTGCATGCGATAAAACGTCGGCAAACTGACGGAGCAGTTCTGCCGCCTGATCCAAGCGCTCATTCGTATCCCTTTCTAGTTCGATGACACGATTCTCGAGGGAGTCGACCGCATCCTGTAGGTGCCTTGTCAACGAGCCCGCTGCAACGGTCACAACAAGGTGATCAAGAACACTTAATAGAACGAACGTTACGACGCTGTGGTCCGGTAAAATGAACAAAAAATTAGAAGCGTCCCTATGCTAGGGCTGTACCTGAACCATCCGTATATAATTATATGTTACAGTGACTGTGTCTCCGTAATCAGCCTCGTCTGATGGCAGCACGCAGTGGTTCACGTCAGCTGTCACTTCCGTCCAGTAACGTCTAGACCGCGAAACGTCCACGACACGTTAATGGCACGTGAAACGAGGCGAGATCGCAAAGGATAACACCAACTCGTTGAACCCCATCATAGTGTGTATATCTCTGCAGCATTTCGTAACTCAACATAAAGCTCACCACTGTTTGCTGAACCCTTGCCTTTGTTCCACTATCCTGCGCCGGCTACCTTCTCTGCAAGTTTCATCTAACATGCAATCTTGACGGTTTTTATCATTCCTTAGTCCCGTTGCCTGCCTGCCTGTTTGTTTTACTTCGCGATTCTTGTGTAGAACCACCGAGTTCAACTAGCAGAAAAATGACTCACTATGGAACCCCTTGTTTTACATTCCAAAGCTTTTGCACATGTTTCTGTTGTTCGCTTCCATTTTTTTCCCTTCTCAGATGAAACCCTAAACCCTAACGATATTTTCGGATCATTCAATTTTTGATAGTGTTTAACTATTAGAAAAGTCAATAACGTTTCTCCAATATTGTGTGCTGTTGTTTGAAATACTATAACCACCTCTAGATTACGACTCTCAGTGCTGGTATTTGTACTGTAACAGGTTATCATGTCTTCATCCAGGAACAAGGGTAAGTGGCCTGCAACAGACCTTCAACGAAACCAGCAACACTGCCCACTGCGTTTTCTGAAGCCAATAATATGGCCCCCAAGCTTCAAACTGGTAAGCCCTCCCCCCCCCCGAGACATACATCACAGGACACCCAATGTTATTACTTCCTGAATGATCAATGTGTTGGCCAACACTTTCCTGTTCTTTCGCAGGCCCTCCCGATCGGTCCAGACAAACTCCCGAGCGAGGCCCCGTACATGACACTGATGGTCCCTGACGGTAGGTGTATCGGCCATCGGTGCTTCTGGGAACAACAACAAAATGGCAACATCGCATTGACCCGTGGTTGGCCAGAGTTCTGCCGGACGTACCAAATTAATTTAGACTCCATACTTCTTTTCAAGCACAAGGGGAATTCTGAATTCCAAGTGCGTATCTTTGACTTCGGTGGACGCGAAAACACATACCATCCTTGACTGTCAAAGGAGCCTCCGTACGAAGCGAAAGGTACTTACTGGCGTGCCTGCTGTATCAACAATCCTTCCTCACACAAGACGAAAGCGATAGCCCAGACGCACAAGACCAAATGGCCATTCTTTGTCATGGACCTCACTAACCGCGTCTTGCACTCTCACCTGTTGGTAAGGCACACAAATTCATTTTCTTGTACGTGTCTTCAGCATTAAGTTTTTTTCTCTGTTAATGATCTGCTGCTATGCTACAATCAGCTAAATGTCCCTCATCTGAGCCATTTCACTGGTCAGAGACACACACTCTTCCTGTCACACGGACACATTGAGGTCGAGGCAACCTACACCAGATTTAGTGGCAAGCGAGACGGTAGCTTCAGGGTCATCTCCGGAGGCTGGGCAGACTTTGTTAGACTGTGAAAATTCAAGCCCGGAGGTGTGGGGATCTTTGAGGTCATGTCAACTGAGCCAGTCACAGTACTGCAGGTCCGATGTCGCAATGATGCTGCAAGCTCCTGACCCTTTTTGCTATCCTTATGTTGTTAACCAGACATGTATTTTGCCTATGAACTTTGTGTGTACCACTTTTTGCGAATTCTGTTACTTGATGTGCTAATTCCTGGGAAAACAATAGACCAAGTTTCTTGTATTTTGTGGATAATACTGTATCGCTCTTTGAAAATAGACTGTGTTTCTTCACACACTTACTATTAACCAACTACGCCTGGGGTGTCGTCCGCATGTAGTGGCGGACGGCTGCTGTTACGACCTAAATCGCGTCCCAGCTTGCTAACCAAACTGAACTCCATCTGCAACCTTCTTACGTTACACTGACTAGTACTGATTTACTTCAATGGATTTCTCCATTATTAGTTCTCTGCATTCACTGTGCTGTAATTAAAACGGCTTAATAAGGACAAACAAATGTTTCTCATACACCAGCTCCCAATTTAAGGTTAATCTTGAAATCACTTGCGATAGATTTGTACAACATTTGCATCTGCATCAAGGTTTTACAGGTACATGTCCATGTAGAAGTGCTACTTTACTTTTTTTTTACTACTTGACCAGTTCTACAGGAGGATCTAGGTAGCATTATTAAGGTAATGACATAGTATTTGGTATTTTTTTTTTCGACAAGAGTCCAGGCCCATGGCGACATCGAACCCAAAACCAACAACTTCCCTATCACCAAACAATTTCCCACCTATCCAAAAAAAAAAGGCTTTCTCTAAAACACGACAGTCTTGCATCTTCGTTTCCACCTCTATTGCCACTGCCAATTACCGACGACCATTACGAACTTCTTCTTGCCAACACCATTTCGCGAGATAGCATCTTCATCGTGTCGCTGTGTCTTAGGAGTGGCCGTGTTCTATTTCCTATCTCCCATGTCAGACCCATTTCCTTCTCCATCATCCAAGATTTGCACCACTAACTAGTTGTCGTCGTCGCCACTGTTGAAGACCCTCGGGAACCTCCTGCATTCAATCTTCCAACCTCGAACCCTCTCGCAGTTGCGCTGCATACTCGCTAAACCGCGTCTCCATTTCATCACCGCTATGTGAATGATGACCACTACAACGTCAGTGATAGATTGATAGTTGTGTGTGAATTTTTTTTTTGGAATGGGGAAAAAAAGCTCGCGTTCCAAACATTAAATTGAACAAAAAAAGGTGGTCCGTTTCTTCGTAAGTGGCTGGCGTTGCGCCCATGCCTCACCTCACCAAATCTCGTCTCTATTTCCCCTCGCAGACCAATTTCCGCATCCTTCATCGCTGCGCATAGGTAGCTCTCTCTTAGTGGCCGGCGTTGCACCGAAGACCTGTCCAATGTCGTTTCCATTTGATCGTCAAACTGAGGACGACGACCATTAGAACATCCGTCGTGATCATCGGTGCTTTTTGGGAGATGGGTTTTGTATTGTCAACTTTTTTGGGGGGAAGAGGGCAGCCAACATTCCAAAGCCCATCATGAACAAATAAATGTAGCCCAGTTTGTCCAAAAAACAATCGAACCGGGTTTTATGCATAAAATCGAACCAAACCATGCAGAACCGGTCTACAATTTTATTAAACTTAGGGTCAAATTTAGCATTTCCAAGAATTGATGTACGGATTCAATCCCAGCCACCCAAACGGCATCTTTCCATCTGGTCCACCATGGTCCTGATTATACTTTTCCCACCAAAGACAAAGCCATGATTCTTTGTCATAGTTTATCTGTGAGTTTTTGTTGAAGAGTTATTCTTACATTGAAACTTATTTTAAATTCAATAACTGTTGTAACCGCTTTTAAAATTGGTTCTTTTTCACACTTGAAGATTGACCAACAAAGCAGTACATTTTTTATACTTGAACTTGAACTTGATCACGGAAGTTCAAATAATAAGGCCAATTTTTAGATATTATCAAAGCATGAGTATAATACGGGAATATTATGCTAATTTAGTGTAATGCACTGATATGGGAATTGAGAAAATACAACAAGAAATCGTTATTAACGATTTTAGAATGGATAAAATGCTATAAAAATGAGACTAATGATTTTTGAATAGGACAAAAAATATAGAAAATGGGACTTATAATTTTAAGTAAGACAAAAATACGTTCTGAATCTATGAGAACATGAAATCGTTAGTGCCGATTTCATTTTTTATTAATTTTGAAATTTTTAATTCATAAACGTGAGTAACGATTTGTTTATTAACTTCTCTAAATATAAAGTGCGTGCGTGAATGTAATGTCTTGCAATTCTCTATCTCTTTTTCTCTTTCTAATGCTCTTCTTCTACTTCTTATTCTTCTTATTGTTTCTCTTCTTTTCTGTGTGCAAGCAATTTTGTTGTTGTTTGTTTTTGGGTAAATTTTTTTTGTTTATTTTGGTTATATAGTTATTTCATTTTGATACAATGATATTTCGTTAATTCGTGTTAAAAATTATAATAGAAATATAATTTTCGTGATCACAAAAATGAATAATAATATTAGTTTTAAATTTTATTATAATGGTCAAATTTTATCTGAAATAGCTGAAGGCGTGATATTTATGTGTAATAATCCTTGTATATCTATTTTTTCTTTTATGGTGTCGTTCGAAGAATTTAAGAGTTATATTTGTCAAAATATAGATCCTCATATGCCAAAAAGAGTGACAAGTATTTTATATAGACGACCTATAATAATATTCAGTAGGTTCGTCCAATTTCAAGTGATGTGCATCACGGATGACGCAAGTCTAGAATTGATATTCTTAATCTGCTATATGCAGAGTTCGAACAATTACCTAATACTATCGAAGAACCTGATCTAGATTTCGATTGGAAAAGTTACAATAGTAAAAGCAAAGAGGAATATGAAGGCAATTAAGATTTTGTTGATCCCAATGCAGATGAGGAATAAGCGGATTGCACCATTGAGTCAGATGTAGAGGACATGGCTAATACACTAGCAAATGAGCATCCATTTGGAAAGCCATTTTTTATGTGCGCTTTGGATCTCGATGCCATGAATGCACCAGAGTTTCTAGAGTATGTGAATGCAGGTTTGTAGTTTTGAACATGATATTTTAATTAGTAAGTTATATAGTAAATTTGTAGATTAAGATATTACACTGTCTAAATATGTTTTGTGGTGTTATTGCAGATCCGCTTGTGGTCGCAGATGGTGAGTTTGTCATTAGAATGAAATTTAATTCTAGAGAGGTTGTGATAAAGGCAGTAAAAGATTATACAATTCACAGAGGTGTTGATTATCGGGTTTATGAGTATGAACTGACGATATTTTATGCAAAATTTGTGCAATATGGGTCAACTGTGATTGGCTTATCAGGGTTAGCATCATGCTAAGAAAGTATTGTTGGAAGATTAGACTATACAATGGTAGCCATACTTGTACTAGAGCTACTATTTCTCAGGATCATTCGAAGTTGGACTCGGACACGATTGTAGAAGCGATTAAGCCATTGGTAGATGCTGACTCATCCATGAAGGTGAAATCTTTGATTGCAAATGTCCAATCAAAGTTCAACTATATGATTAGCTACCGCAAGACATTGTTGGTTAAGCAAAAGGCAGTGGAAAAATTTTTTGGTGGTTAGACAGCCTCTTATAAAGTGTTGCCCACATAATTTGAAGTAATGGTTAAGAAAGAGTCATCAACAGCTATCGAGTTACCTTGCTACCGTGGGGATGAGTTGGCTCAGGATGTCAAGGTTCTAAATCAAGTTTTTTGGGACCATGATATTTAGTTAATTCGTGTTAAAAATTATAATAGAAATATAATTTTCGTGATCACAAAAATAAATAATAATATTAGTTTTAAAATTTATTATAATGGTCAAATTTTATTCGAAACAGCTGAAGGTGTGATATTTATGTGTAATAATCCTTGTATATCTATTTTTTCTTTTATGGTGTCGTTCGAAGAATTTAAGAGTTATATTTGTCAAAATATAGATCCTCATATGCTAAAGAGGGTGACAAATATTTTGTACAGATGACCTATATTAGTATTCTGTGGGTTCGTTCAATTTCATGCGATGTGCATCAATGATGACACAAGTCTGCAAGAGATATTCTCAATTTACTATCAAGTCCAATCACAAGTGCCTGTTATTGAGCTGTATGTGGAGTTCGACCAATTACCGAATACGGTGGAACAACATGATCATGATTTTGATTGGAAAAGTTATAACGGTGATAGCGAAGAGGAATATGAAGGCAATTACGATTTCGTTGAGCCGAATGCAGACGAGGAACAAGAGGACTGCACCATTGAGTCAGACGTAGAAGACGTTGCAAATGCACTAGCGAGTGAGCATCCATTCGAAGAACCATCTTTCATGCGCGCTTTAGATCTCGATGCCATGAATGCTCCAGAATTTTCAGAGTTTGCTAATGCAGGTTTGTAGTTGCATCACACCATATTTGGATTAGTACTTTAAATATTATGTTTGTGTATTAATATTATGCACTGTGTAAATATAGGTTGGCGGTGTTACTGCAGATCCACCTATGGTCGAAGATGGCGAATTTGTTATAGGGATGGAATTTAATTCTAGAGAGGCTGTGATAAAGGCAGTTAAAGATTATACCATTCACAGAGGTGTTGATTATCGGGTTTTTGAGTCTGAGCCGACAACATTTTATGCAAAATGTGTGCAATATGGGCAAAGTTGTGATTGGCTTATCAAGGTTAGCATGATGCGAAAAAAGTATTATTGGGAGATTAGATGATACAATGGCAGCCATACTTGTACTAGAGCCACTATTTCTTAGGATCATTCGAAGTTGGACTCAGACACTATTGCAGAAGCAATTAAGCCATTGGTAGAGGCCGATCCATCCATAAAGGTGCGATCAGTGATTGCAGATGTCCAATCGTTGTTTAACTACACGATTAGCTATCGCAAAGCATGGTTGGCTAAGCAGAAGGTAGTTGAAAAAATTTTTGGAGGGTGGGAAGCCTCTTATAAAGCGTTGCCCACATGGTTTGAGGCAATGGTGAAGAAAGAGCCATCAACAGCCATTGAATATGAAACGTTACCTTGCTACCGCGGGAATGAATTGGCTCAGGATGTCAGGGTTCTAAACCGAGTTTTCTGGAGTTTCTATCCATGTATAAGAGCATTTAGGCACTGCAAGCCGGTTGTACAGGTAGATGGCACCCACTTGTATGGAAAAATATAAAGGAGCGTTGCTGGTCGCAGTTTCTCAAGATGGAAACAACAATATTGTGCCAATTGCCTTTGCGCTTGTAGAGGGTAAGACACTAGATGCATGGTTCTTTTTTCTTCGCCATTTGCAAACCCATGTGGTGACGAAGGATGGGGTAGGACTTATCTCTGATCGACACGAGTCTATTAGGTCAGCAGTTTCTCGTTGTGAAGTAGCATGGGAGCCACCAAGGGCCATACACATATTTTGCATTAGGCACATAGCATCCAACTTCTTGAGGAAGTTCAAGGCACCGTTCATGCAAAAGATTGTGGTGAACATAGGTAATTAACAATGTGTTCTATATAATATTTTATGCATATTGTGGTTATGTTTCCAATGGTGGTTATCGTTGTGCGTTTTCATTGTATCTTGTTTCCAGGCTATTCTAGGACGGTGGATGAATACGAAATCCGTTACCAGAGGTTGCACAGTCGGGGTGAGGCATACACTCGCTGGCTAGATCAGATTCTCCGTCAGCAACACTCTTTGGCATATGATGGTGGCCATCGATGGGGTCATATGATGACAAATCTAGTGGAGTGCATCAATGGGGTGTTGAAGGGTGCACACAATCTTTCCGTCACAGCATTTGTAAAGGCGATTTTTTATAGACTGAATGAGTTTTTCACAAGGAAAAGGGATGACACTGAGACTCGTGTTCGAGCCGGACACTTATTCTCCGAAACAATGACCGAAAAAATTCAGCAAAATTTGATTATGGCTGGAAACATCATGGTTAGTTGCTTCGATAGGCAGAATGAGGTTTTCGAGGTGTGGGAGATTCACAGCGGTGTTGAGTATGCGGTAGACCTGCGATGTAGGCACTGCGACTGTGGTTATTTTCAGGTAGATCGCTTTCCATGTCGTCACGTTTTTGCATGTTGTGCAAACCAATGAAAATAACTCATGGTATAAAATTAGAGAGACGAATGAAACATAAGCAATAATAGTGACTTACATTAGCATTTGTAATGTTATCAAGCATCTGCCTAAAATGTGCAGGTGTCCACCGTGTAAACTCTATCGAAGGGGCATCCCACTCATTCCACCTGTGATTGAATAATGTTACATCAATATAATGCATTTACGTAATCAATTAATAAAACATCAGTAATGAATATCCTTAGAGGTCATACTGACAAGCTAACAGGAAAGTCGGGGGACGGCAAATTTGTGCAAGGAAAAGCATCCGTTCCCAAGCACATACGTACAACAGTGCTAAAGGCCCATCCAAATCTTTGCAATCATATTGCGTGGCCCTACACAGAGACCTATACAAGTGGGCAAGACAAGCTGATCCCCAACTATATATCCTGATTCTAGGAATATCATGGAGGAAGGGTAGAAATTTTCAATGCACCCCGCACCGGATTTGTCAGCAAATAACGTGGTACCAAATAGCGACATAATGTGACACCTGGTATAACGCTCCATAGCCTCATGAGTACTCAAAATTATTCCATGTTTAACATTACGCAACCATGTTAGCTTGATAAAGCTACCTCTGCATTCACTCACTGTTGGGGCAACTCCAAAGTTCATCAGACATTCTTGCACTATGGATCCGTGATTACTACTGGTTGGCTCTGTAACTGGTAGCCTAGTTCCTTGAAACCCAAGTATTAAAGCTACATCTTCAAAAGTGATAGTACATCACCTATAAAGAGATGGAACGTATGAGTCACTGGATTCCACCGTTCTACCAAGGCATTTATCAAGGCCGTTTGTCCTGGAATTTTTCGAATCTGAGACACATTGTAAAAGCCAGCAGCTCTTAGATAGGGCTCTATTCTTCGATCATATGGTTCTGGATCATACAAGTGTCTCAGTCCAATTACTCTAGAACCCTGACAGAAATAATCAACACATAATTATAACTATTAAATTAATAATAATAATAATAATAATAATAATAATATTACCGTCACTGACCCTAAATTTAAACTACTAACAACCTATGATTAAATTTTTAATACTAATAATAACTATAATTCTAAA
>NC_029787.2:17617591-17641228 GCF_000816755.2 Arachis ipaensis
ACTATCAGTAATCATATAACAACAACAACAACAACAACAACAACAACAACAACAACAACAACAACAACAATAATAATAATAATAATAGTAATTAAAAAATAAAATAGCCACTAAACTCTTAAAAATAGGGTACTCACGTGTTTATTTGGACTAACTATCATATTCACATTAACTTATTACACTCAAATCTATTATTATAACTAACTTTTACTCTATAATAGCACTAAGTTCATTTAAACAACTTATAATTGATGTTAACATTATAAATAATTTTATAGGAAAAAAAAATAACTTACATATAGAAGATGATCAAGATATATCATAATATGTTTATCCATTGAAATTTTTTTCTTCCCCATCTTGAAAAAGATAAATCTGGAGTTCCACAAAACAAGCAACCTTCATATGGAAACAATGGCACTTAAAGAAAAGGAACCGAAGCAGAGAGCACAGAGTTAACACACACTTGTATTTTGGTGTTTTAGTCTTTTCAATGATGAGTGAGAGCGTCTAGGGAGAGAGGAGTCACGGACCACACAGGGACTCACCGCATGCGAACCACGTGGACACAACATCAAATCGGAATTACCGATTTTCTTCATGCTTCCCAGCCGTAGATCGCCCATCTTACAGCTGCTATCCACTGTCTCTCTGTTCACCCCCATGAAATCGGTACCCTCATTTTGTTTATTGATCCTAGCCGTTCTCGCCTGATCCAACGCCTCCAACTTTTCTTTCCACACTCTCTCTCCTAATACAAAACGCTATTATTAACGATTTCTGAATACGCCAATTATGAAACCCATATCCGTGTATAACATACTCGGAGTCTCATTTTTAGGTATTACCCACAATCTATCCTAATATTAAAAATAAAAACTCTCGACATAATGTCCTATTTTTTTATATCAATAATAATTTATCGAAAATATTATTTTTGATATGACACCAGTAATGTAAAGGCATCAGAAAATGATATTCTAAATTGAGAAAATTAATGAAGTAAAATTACACTCTATTTTCTAGGAAAGGACAATATCACAGCTCGATTTAGGCAATGACTGACATATAAAAAATGATTCTCTTGGCAAGTCTGATACCTCTTTAAAACATGTAGTTTAAGCTAACTTTATTATATATCATTGATACGAAATTTTTATACAATATATATATATATAGTAGATTCTGCTTGTGATATATAGAACATAAATAAAGTTAATAAGAGATTAAAAAAATACAATATAATTTTATGGCCCTTAGAAGTTAAAGGCTCACCGAACAACTGATATCTACTAAAGAGCCAAGGGATTAGGATTCGAATCAATATATGTATCTGAAAAACATAAAAAGGTGATGGAGTGAATTTTGTAACTGAAAGGTACTAGACTCCACACTTGAGAGCTTGAAATTAGAGAGAATTGGGATCAGAATTCAGAAAGTGAGAGAATGATTTCATTACACATGAATCAATTACATGAGTGTGTATATATAGTTGGATTTGGTTTACCTACTGTACCAGTCACAATACTAACTACTATTAGTTACAATTGACATTTATCCTTATTAACAATAATTAGTTTCTAACTAATTCCCTCCCCCCCCCCTTTAAATTCAAGTTGCTAAAACTTTGCAACCTGAGTGTCTCTAAATTCAAAGAACTTATTCGAAGATATAGCTTTAGTCATAATGTCTGCAACTTGGAAATCACCTGGGATATGTTGCACTCGAAGAGTCCCCTTGGCAACATGGTCTCTAGAAAAATAGACATCCATTTCAAAGTGTTTTGAACGAGAGTGCTGAATCAAATTGGCTGCCAGTAGTACTGCTCCCTGATTGTCATAGTGAATCACCGGTACTGGTAGGCTTATGTTGATTTCAAGCAGAAGCTTCTTGATCGCCAATAGTTCAGTGGCAAGATTACAAAATCCTCTGTATCTAGCTTTGGTGCTAGAACGAGAGACCGAAGTTTGCTTCTTTGATGACCAATAAATGAGATTCAGACCCATATAAACACAGAAACCTGCTGTGAATTTTTTGTCTTCCACATTAAATGCCAAGTCTGAGTTGGTATACCTTGAAATGCTAAAATTTGAGGCTTTTTGGAGATGCAATCCCAAGGTGCTGATGCCTTGTAAATACCGTAGAATGCACTTGACAGCTTCCCAATGAATTCAGTTGGCGCTTGCATAAATTAACACACTTTGTTAATTGTAAAAGCCAATTTGGAGTAAGTAAAAGTGATATATTGCAGACTGTCAATGATGGATCTATGGAGGCTAAGATTCTCAAAAGGTTCACCATTAGTGGAGGTTAATCTAAGAATTGATGGCATAGGTGTTGGTAATAACTTGCAATCTTCTAAACCAGCTTTCTTTATCACATCAAGAATATTCTTATATTGTGTGAGTAAGAGACCATCAAGGATTAGCCTCACTTAAATCCCTAAGAAATAATGAAGATCCCCCAAATCTTTGAGGGAAAATCAAGCATTTAAGCTTTTAACTAGGTCTGAAATCACAACAACTAAGCTACTCGTTACGATAATGTCATCCACGTACACAAGTAAGAAAATTGTAGAGTTACCTTCAGCTCTGTGAAAAAGAGAAGCATTTGATTTGGTAGCTGCAAAACCAAAGCTAACAAGAGAGTTAGTGAGCTTAGTGAACCATGCTTTGGGTGCCTGCTTCAGCCTATACAAGGATCGAATTAGTTTGCACACCATTTTATCATTTCCAGCTTCATATCCAAATGGCTACTTCATGTAAACTTCCTACAACTCCCCGTTCAAAAATGTATTATTAATATCAATTTGCTTGATTGGCCAGCCCTTTGACAGGGCAAAAGTCAACAAAATTCTAATTGTCATTGGACAAATTACAAGACTGAATATTTTTTTGAAGTTGAAACCAGGCCTTTGGTGACAGCCAAAAGCAACGAGCCTTGGTTTGTACCTGTTAATGGAGCCATTCGGGTAATATTTAACCCTAAACACCTACTTAGGTATTATTACTCAACGGTTTGGAGGAAGCTCAACAATGTCCCAAGTGTTATTTCTTATCAACACTGCATATTTTTTATCCATGGCTTGTTTCCAATGAGAAATAGTCAATGCTTCCTTTGGTGACTTTGGTTCAAGAGGTTTTGTGATGCAAGTGAAGGTTTTGGGTTTGTTGTTCCCAGTCTTTAATCTTGTTTGCATTGGGTGTGTGTTGGTTGTAGGTTGAGGAATTGTAGGAAGAGAGGTAGTGATTGGAGCAGGGTTGATTGTGAATGGATCTAGTGTTGAATTTTCATGGGTTTGTGGTGGTCTACAATGGTTGTTACTGGTTCGGGTAGTAGTGTAGGTATAGGTGGATTGATTTGTGTAGTTGGCGTAAGGATTGGAGGTAGGGGCTGTATTAATGGAATTGGAGGCACTGAATGTTGTTGTGTTGGAATTGTCGGAGTAGTTGTTGTGAATGTGAAGCCATAACTCTCTTCTTTGAAGGGAAATACTCTTTCTTCAAACACAACATTTATGGTGATGATCTTACCCGACTTTGGTGAGGCACTTGAATCCCTTATAATGTGGGGCTAGTCCTAGATAAACACAGGCCTCTGATCAAAATTTCATCTTGTCTTTGTTGTATAGCCTCGTGTGAGCGAAGCATAGGCAGCCAAATACCTTAAACATAAGATGGAGCTTTTCCAAATAGTCTCTAGGATGGTGAGGCAAAATTTAGCACTAAAGTGCGAAGTAAATTAATAAGCTGAGCAGCTGTCACAAATGCCTCTCCCAAAAATTCTTAGGAAGACCAGCTTCAGCCAAAAGTGTCAACTTCATTGTGGTGATATGCTTATCTTTGCGCTCTGCTGTGTCGTTCTGCTGATAAACATACGAGTAAGAAAACCTGTGTTGAATGCCTTCACAACTCAAATATTTTATTAAAGCAACATATTCATTTGCATTGTCAGACTGAATTTCTTTAATTTTAACACCTAATTAGAGCTCATCCATTTTCTTAAAATACATAAAAATAGTGTGCACTCATAATTTGTGATGAAATAAATAAATTCAAGTAAATATAGTGTGAGCATCAATGAAATGTAAGTAGTACCGAACACTATTTATTATTGGTACAGGGGTTAGGCCCCAAATATCAGTATATACAAGCTATAATAGACTATTGAACTTGGTTATTAAATCAGGGAATGTAAGCTGTTATGATTTACTTAAACAACAAAAACTGCAAATAGAATTTGGGTGTTTGAAAGAAATGTTACAGGATTTTAAGATTCTAGACAAAACATCTATAGAAGGATGCCCTAATCTCAAGTGCCAAATCTTGAATGCAGCATCATCATAGACAGTAGTGATGTGTGCAGTGTGTGAGATTTGACTTTTATTCAGACTGAAAGAGTAAAGTCCATGATCAACTGATCCTCAGAAAAGAGTTTTCTTTGAATCCTGACATTTTACATAATAACCATCAGCATGAAATTCTATCCATGCTCTATTGTCAGTCACAAATTTATGCACACTAAGTAAATTCTTTGTGAAATCAAGCGCATGCATCAGTTTATACAGTTTAAAAGTATGCGAAAAAGAAAATGGTTTGAACAAAGAGCTATCAATATTAGAGATTACCAAGGCATTACCATTTCCAACTTGCACTTGTTCATTTTCTCTATAAAATGTATATTCTTCCAGTCGAGAAGCATTTGACGTCATATGATGCATAACACCAGAGTCAAGGTACCAATTTGGATCAAAGACAGTTGATTGAGCAACAAATGATCAAATGCCTCAATTGTAGTCAAATTGGCTTGTGATCTGTGTTGAGAACCAGAGAGAGTGAATTTTTCGTTAATCTATGCCAACATTCAGCAACTGAATGACCATATTTTTCAAATACTTGACATGTAGGCCTCTCTAAATAGGTTCTGCCTCTACCTTTGGGTGCACCATATCTTCTACTTCTATCTCAAAAAAAATTGCCATAACTTCTACCATCTTGATAATGATTTTTACTGTAGTTGTAATTTTTTGGACTCCCTATGCCAAAACCTTCATTCATAGTTCTCCTCTGTGCAACATTAGTTTTAACAATGGAGTCTAACCTTCAAAACTTCCTAATCCACTCTTCTTGCACTAAAAGAAGTGATTCTAATGCACCAACGGTCCATACTCTTCAATTAATGCTCCTAAAATTGCTGTACATTTTTAGTTTCATCTAATTGAACACCTATTGAAATCAAAGCATTCACAGTTTTCTTCACATCTAACAAGTAATCAGTCATAGATCCCTCTTTTTTATGCAATTCAGCTTGTTTCTTAATTGATTTTCTTTAACTCTAGTTTGGAAAGCAAAGAACGTTTCTAACCTTTTTCTACATTTAACATGCAAAAGTACAGCTAACCATTCTTGAGAACAGAGAGAATTGGGATCAAAATTCAGAAAGTGCGAGAATGATTTCATTACACAAGAATTAATTACATGGGTGTGTATATATAGTTGGATCTGGTTTACCTATTGTACCAATCACAATACTAATTACTATTAGTTACAACTGACATCCGTCCTTACTAACAACAATTAGTTTCTAACTAACTCCTTTTCAGTAACTCAGCAAATAAACAATATATTTATAACCTACATGAAAAAATACAAATTGTATCAGAATTCAATAATCAAATCAACAAGCAAATAAAAAGAGAGTTCTTAATTTAGAATTTGACAATTACACACTGGACGATTCTACTTCCATGAATAGTCTTTTTCTCTAGTGTAATAGAACGAATTAATATATCTAATATCTGACCTACATAATAAGCTAATATCACCCCCTCAAATTAAAGTTTGAGTGGGATGCATCGACGACTAACGTCACTATCGTTAATTATGATTTTTTAATTAAAACCTCTCAAATAATTCATTCAAAACATAGGCATTATTCAATATTTTAAAATAGTAAATCTGATAACAAATTAACAGGTATTAGTTTTCAAATAACACTTATATGATTTTTCAAAATCTGCAAAAAGAACTTATTTTAATAGTCGTTGTGAATAATGATATATATAGTATTTGTGAATAGTAATATATAATATTTTTAAATAGAAAATATTATAAATAAATAATAACAAATATGTACATATGAATAGTAACGTACGAAAAATAATAGATTTGACAAAATAACTAGAAATATAATGTCTACTCACAAGTTAATTTTAACAAATGGATGGTCATTTTGATATATCACCTACTTTTTAGTAGATATAATTTTTGAAATGATTGGAACTCAACAAAAGCGAAGATATTTTTCTCCTTAATAAAAATTCTTTTAAAAAAGTTTTTTTATAAAATAAAAGATAATATTACCTTAGTTTATACGCCGACGGAAGGATCTATGCTATTTTTTTTGGTAATATCACCACTACACCACATTCGGCACTTAGTAGCGGTTATACATAGGATTAGCAGCGATTTTTAACCGCTACCAAATGGATAGCAGCGGTTGGTATATCCGCTGAAAAATAGCGTGCGGTTAAACCGTTAATAGCGGTTAATAGTAATCGCTGGTATAACCGCTATTAAACGGTATTTTACAGCGGTATAATTTTGCAGCGGTTCTATCCGCTACGAAATCAACGGAATGGGAATGCTTGGAGATGGCAGCTGTTAAAAACCGCTGCAAAATGCCATTCGTTGACAATTTTTGTTAGGATATAGCGGCAGATTTAAAACTGCTGCAAAATGTATACTTACACTTTAAAAAACCTGAATTTATAATAAAATATGCCAATTCTTTTATTCTTTATACGTTCTTTCACTCAGTTACTTTAATTTATTAAAATAACCAACGGCCAATAAAACTAAAACACACGAAGCAGAATAATAATATATATGCTAAAATGAATCATTATAATAGTAATTTGAATTCAGTACTGTAAACTACAAATAAAGTCACCAAAATGAAAAACTACAAATAAATATCTCAAAAGTCATTAGGATAGTGAACAATTAAATAGTATTCAAATTCCAACATTGATAATTCAGATCATTAGTGCCTGCACATCATCTTGCATGGGATGAGGTTGGTGCACTTCTCAAAGAATCCAAATCTGCAGCTATTTCAGGTGGCAAATTACCTCCTTATTGCTGGATTACGTATCTTAACAAATTTTCCATTGTCTGCATTTTTGCGTTCTCCTCTGCTGCCTTTGCCTCCATTCTCTGTCTCTTTGCCTTTTCCTCTGTTGCTGCTGCCTTGAGTTCTGGTGCCTCCGCCTTAAGTTTTACAATCTCCATCTGATACTCCTCAATCTGTACACCGTAGTCAGACTGTTGTGGAATGTTACGAAAATACTGATTGGGATATGGACCAAAACTGAGTTCATGAACTCTTCCTGGGTGCTCTTTTCCAAGCACTTGTGCAAGGGAATCATTCTGTGAAAATTCCTTGCTGGAGGGGTCTTGACTCTCAATTTGTTCAATTGCTTCCTGCAAACATGTGAGATCCAGATTTACACTAATTTAAATTCAATGGTAGTAATTGCAAAGAGAAATTTGAAAAAGTAAAGAACATGATTTACCCCAACCAGACGCGCATCTTCATTCATATACGAACCATTCTTTTTTTTATGACTCATGGTCGATCCCTCTCCTCTACCAATAGGACTTTCCTGTCATTGCTCCTATAACAATCATCAACACTTAATCATATAACAGACAACACTATATTACCAGAAACACGTCAACATTCTGGAACTGAATTTAAATTAATTACTTCTTCGTGTCACTTTCTTGCCATCGTTTTAGAACCTCCGGTATGTGTGTACAGTTGCTTTGAACGATTAACAGCATTTTTTCTACACTTCTCCTACACACAAAATGACAAACATAAATGTTATTGGGATAAATTACTACACTGTTAATGGTTTTATAAGTCAGCCATGTACAACTTCAGGAAACACAAAAAAGGATAAGGTGATGAACTTTTGGGTAGTAGTTTTTCCACTATCACAATAAATTCAGCATATTTAGTAGTAAATCATGACGATTTAAAATCGAATACAATGAAATTTCAACTAAATATTTGTTACCTGTGTGTCCTCGTCCAACTGATATTCAATAAACTTTTTCCAGTGATTTGTCTCTATTCCTGCAAATGATTTCTTGCGTTCCTCCAGGATCTTCCTATTCTTTGTACAATTCCCTGCTTTATCCACTCTCTTCCATCGTCCTCATAGTGGAAGACTCGCTACAAGTAGTTCAGATCATAAGATAACACAATAAAGATGATAACGATATTGACATCAGTGCTTTCACACCGTCATTGTAACCATTAACTTTAACTCCAAATCCATTCTACATCACAGAACTTTATACACGATTCATCAACTCAACACACAAATAAATATGATTGAGAACTTTCCACCATGAAAACTTTATCCTAAAAGCTAAGTTCAAAATGCAAGTTTCACAACCATTATAACCATATAAAGAGCAAGAATCGCATCCAATATAAGCATGCCTAATCACCTTCAAGATATGAACCGAATCTCCCTTGCTCGACCAGCTTAGTAGTGATCAAGTATATATCACTTCATTAAATATTGTTTTAGTTACTAATACAATCTGTTAGAACTTTTTGGCAAAGGAACCCATCAAATCCTATTAAAGGAATCAGGCTGAATCTCTTCTACAATAGCTTTATACAGGCAGGGACAACAATAACAAAGTTGAAAGGTGAAGGGATTTTTGGTCGGGAGTGTTGAGGAGGAGCAGACCCATATAGTAAGATAAGGAAAACATAATAATTAACCACCTCAAACAGACTTAAATATTATCAAAAGACACATAATTAGACAAGAACAATTCTCGGCAACAAAATTCAAAGAAGTGAACAAAAAGAAACCCAACATACACTATCCTTCTCTAATTTACCAGACTAAAACAAAAAAATAGAAAACCAAAGAGATTCACCTACTAACGGAGAGTAGTAGCACAAAAAAACAGCATCCCCATGGCTAGAAAATAATTAAATAATCTCTCAACAAAAAATTAAAACCACAAAAACATTCAAAATTTCAAAGTTAGGAAGGTAACGGAATCAACTTGTGAAAATGTGTTCAAATTTATATTCTTCAGACATTTTCATTTAACCGAAAGTCATAAATAACAGCTAGTCACTCTCTAATTGAGGACAATAGGAGCAGCTTTAACATTCTCATGAGGTTTATAAGTTTTATCATTATTATTGTTATTATTATTATTACTACACTTATTAGTTACATTGCTATACACGAAGGACCGGATTAATTGGGGATTAAGCTATATAATAACGTAGTGCAATTTACACTATACAAAAAAGTCCTTAGAAATTTGTCGATATTCTATAAAAATCTGTATGGTCGATATCATGTGTGTGCGTCTTAATCTTTCCTTGTATTGTTCATTTAATAGATAAAAAAAAGCATTTTACACCGAGCATTGGTAGCGCCTTACGTTATCAAACAAAAAAAAATAAACATTACCTTAACCTGGTCAAATGCATGCTCCTTGGAAGCCTTGCTCATTGTCTTCCAACTTTTTGCACAAATTGGTAACTGTTGAAAATCAGACCCCAATGTCCCCAAGAACCTGCTCAATAAGCCCGCTGCCTGACCAACTTGTTGCAACTCTTTGTTATGATGTAGTACGATCTTCTTTCCAGGAGGAAGTGCTAATGCCTCCTTAACAGTCAGCTCCATACAAGAAGCCACACTATTTTCTAACAGAGGGAACAAACTTTAAATGTAAGTTTACTAAGAGAATTAGAATACATGGAGAAGAGTAATTACACTTTCTAAGAAACAAGCATAAAAAGAATACCTATGACATCAACAACCTAATAATCGGTGTCCTTTTTTGCTGTTGGCATTTCCTTGACGTTCAACTTCATGTGCAGCAAATAAGTTGTCGACATGATCATCGAACGACTCGACCTCATCCGCCTCTGGACCATAGTCTTCATCTTTTGAATGGTCTTCTACAACTTCATGTAAATCCGGATGCTTTCTATTTGTCACAGGAGCTCGAGCGTCCCCAATGTCACTTGACAGAGCTAGCCGTGTTTCATTGCACGGTGGTCGAAACGGTATAGCGTTAACACGAGATTGTCGAGCACCATTACCGAAATGCGGAGGTGGAGGCGCTCTAGCACGTCACTGTGCACTTGAAGTATTTGCTCCCGTATCATGCGTTCCATCCGTGTGCTAAAAACAAAGTAGTTAGTACATCAACCAATTTTTTTCAGTATTCCCACAAATTATAAATAATAAAAGTCTATCCTAAAAAGCAAATGAACATTTGAAATAAGTGGTGCATTAAATAACTCACCGGAGTAGCGTGGGTTTGACTATTAGGGGCAACTACAGTTCTAGCTGCAGTACTAACGGTGTACCGAGGTTTCCTTGGCATTTGATTATTCCTTTACACAACACAAGGTCATTAGACAATTAGCAAGAGAACGACAATGTAAAACTCAATAGTGCACAATGATTATACCAATTATATGAATCAAGTTTCAAACAACATAGTACATTATTTAACAATTTTGTTATCTGAATAGTAATAAATAAATGAAATTAATTAATCAAGAAAAGTCTGGTATCAACTTTTAAAGGTGATAATATAGGAGACAAACTTGGTAGTGTTAAAGATGACATGACAACAATTTTTTATCCCCAACAAACACTTCTCTAAGTGATGTAAGAAATTAATGTAACTGCGACCTTGATTAAATCAAAGTAAAGCGAGCATTACAGAAATTATTAAATAGAATCATATGACCTCTAAATATCTATCGCATTAAATTTTCCCTAAACAAGTCATGCCCAGTTTTGAGGCCTTAATCCAAAGATTGGGGGTAAGAGTCAGTGAATATTGACCCTTATTCAACCTTTATATAGCAACAATTTTTAGAAGTAAATCTAATTAATTTTGTAAATGTTTGAATGCAAAGTAAATGGGCTATCTTGAAAGTAAAATAGCAGATCATCAATGACCAAAGAGAGAAAAATTAAGTATCAGAACATTTAGGGCATTACAATTTCAGCTTCAGACAACAAAATTGTAAAAATTTTAACTCAAATATATACATGCATGAGATCGGGAACCACCACTGAAGCTCGTGTAGTCATCATCCTTGCCAACAGCGAGAGAGGAGCAAGATGAATCCTTCTGTCTCTGTTGTTCTGGTCCGCTGAGAAAGGAAAGATGCTGCCTTTGTACTTCACGCGTCGCCGACGAGCACGGAGAAGAGGAGCTGTGTCTGCGTCACTGCCGTTTGAGGGGCTGTGCTTAGCCGCCGTTGTACCGCCCTGCTTCACCGTGACTGAGCTCTGTCACTCCCTGCTCTTTGGGCTTGTGATGTTGTTGTGGAAATTGCTACAGGAAGAGGAACAGGCTGAGTCACCGTGCTTTGGGCCACCGAGAGTGGTTATGTGGCTTCCGGGATCACCGCCGGAGCTCCGGGCTGAGCTTCTGCCACTTGAGACCCTGCTGCCACTGTGTTCCACCGCCGGTAAGAGTTTTGAGTTTGGTTTCTGCTCTTTCGGAATTCCAGAAAGGTTATTAATGCCATGTGATTGTAACAGTTGCCGTCACCGGGACTTTTACTAGCGACGAATGGTGGAAGTGTTGTTTTGTTGTGAGCCGGAATGGCCGTGTATGCTATTGAACTATGGCTGATTGCCGAATGAGTTGTGAGCCGTATGGCTGATTATGAATTATGAACTTAAGCCGAAGGGCTGTATTTATTGATAAATTGGCTGGTTCCGGATTGAACCGTGAGCCGGATGGCTGAGATAGATGGTGATCCATGGTTGAGTACAAATGCATGTATGCAATCGAATAAATTGTGAATTTAAGCCGGATGGCTGAGATGAATGTTGTATGCGAGTATGCTTTGTTTTCTCTCTGGTTGTAAGGGTGACAGGGCACCGATACCCTCTAATGGCGACAGGGCGCAAATACCCTCTAATGATAATAAAGCGCAACAGAGAGACTGTGTCCGGGTTAGCTACCAGACACGTCGGGTTGGCTTGGTAACCGACAGATGATATCATCAGCCACTAGGGACAGGCATGCATCATTTGCATTTGTGTGACATTGGTTGGGTGTGCATATTATACTTGGTTTGCCTATGTGATTAATTGCTAACTGTTCTACTTGTAATAACTGTTTGCTTGTGCTTGAACTTCCTATCTGTGTTTGCATCTGGGACTCTGTTGGATTGTGGTGATTGGTTGTTGGTTGGATTGTTTGGGCCTAGGGCCGTGGTTGGAATGAGATGAACCGATGGTTGATTTCAGTTTTGTGTTTTTGGTTTGGAATAAAATATGAAAGGCTATTTTGGTTCAGTTTAGATAACCTTTTTGAAAGGCTTTTGATATTTTGAAAATTGAACGGTTCCTCTTTTAGAAAAGATTTCCGACTTTACTTTTATTGGAAACTGTTGTTTTTGAAAAGAGGCATAAGACGGTTATTAATCACTGATGCGGTTATCTTCACGTATCCTATTACAGTAATTCCCAAAAACCCTCTACTGAGAACCCTTTCGAGGATGATGTTCTCACCCCCCTACATTTTTCCCTTTTCAGGATATGGGCGCAGAAGCTACGAAGAGTTTATTTAGTTGTTGAGATGCTCTGTATTGTTTTAGTTATGGTTTATTGAACCCTCGCCATTATCTTGATATATTCTGTAAGAGGGATAGAAATTGTATTGGTTAATGCTTGTAAAGTTATTTATATATATATATTTATGTATATATATGGATGTACTCTTTATGAGTTGTTGTGAGTTGTATGGCATTTATGGATGTATGATATCGGATGAAAGTATTTTTGGATCGGTATTTCGGTTTAAAAGTTTTAAACGGGCTTATATTTTAGTATTAAATAGCATAAGTGTCGTCGTAATGTCCGAGCTATCAGAGTGGCGCAGCCGGAAGCGTGAGCTTTGGTAGTTAGGGTGTTACACAATCACAGCTCAGAAAATTAACATATCAGTAAATAAAATTTTAGCAAATCATATACATGCATCATAGCTTCACAAACATCACAGCATAGAGCTTCACAGAAATTTTTTTTTTTAATAAAACTCATTACGGATACAGAGACATGCAACACATCAACAGTTATTTATCAAGTAAATCAAACCTTCATATCTTTTAAAAAAAGTACCTGGAAACTCGAAGATTCCGTCAACATTGATGGAGGGGAGATAGAGCCACCAAGTGACCAAGGCAAATAGCAGTGTTGGAGCACCTTCGGACTCGCGAGGAAGGCTTCGCGGTTACCACGGTGGCTGCTTAATGGAAGGGAAGGAGGGCTGCTACGGAGGGGAAGGGAGCGACCTGAGGAACGACGGCGGCGGCACGCGGATATGGCTGGACGCAGTTGACGGACAACGCGCTGGAAAAGACTGGGCGGAGCCCTTCTCTTCATTTCTCTTGGAGTGGGCTGTAATTAGTGCTAAATTGGGGCTGTAACGGCAACATTGTTATGTTGCTTCAAAAAACCGGCCAGATCCCGACCGGATCTCGGCCGGTTCACCGGTCTAATTTCGATTTTTTAAATATTCAATTTTTGCTGTTTTACCGAGTATATTTAAGAATACATTAAACAAGAAAATAAGTCAAAATAAATATGCCGAAATTAATTTTTGTTTAATTACCAAATGTTTATAAATATCTTTTACTAAAAATTTTAATGATCGCTTCAATTTATATTTTTTCGATTATTTATGTTCTATATAAGGAGAAACAATAAATTTGTTTTGTGGACGTTTTATATTGATGAATTCTTTTTTTCTATTTTTATATTTGTTGTATGTGAAATATTTCATTCTAGATGAAATATTCCTAAATTATTGGTTTAGAATATAATTATCTTAAATTATTTTTCATGATAAAACTTTTTAAAAATATTTTGATGAAGAGATAAATTTTTTGGATGTAATTTTTTGTTTACTAACTCTTTTACCTCTTTTTTATACACATTTCAGAGGATTCTTTTGGCATTTTTGACCTACAAACATAAGGTGCATTTTTGACCTACAAACATAAGGTGCGTAATGAGTTATTAGTTCTCTTTTTTGGTTTCTCATAATAATATTCTCAATGTGTGTCTTGATTATTTATTTTTATGAAAAGGTCATTTATTAATGAATATCGATATTATTTGACATATTGAATTAATATTTAGCTTATTCATTTTTTAATTATAAATATTAATCCTAGTTTATAAAAATTGTACGACGTAATTAAAATAGTTTGACTCGTTTTTTATGGCTTTGATGTATTCCTTCGCTGAGTACTAATTAGTAGTCACTTTATTGATGATTTGTAATTTATACCAGAAAAAATTTCTGGTGAGTTACATCATTTTAAAGCATTTTTTATTATACATATTATTAAAGAATAAATTGGTTTTGGACGTTTTATATTGACGAACTCTTTTTTTCTATTTTTATATTTGTTGTATGTGAAATATTTTATTTTAGATGAAATATTCCTAAATTATTGGTTTAGAATATAATTATCTTAAATTATTTTTCATGATAAAACTTTTTGGAAATGTTTTGATGAAGAGATAAATTTTTCGGAAGTAATTTTTTGTTTACTAACTCTTTACTTCTTCTTTATACACATTTCAGACTATTATTTTGACATCTTTGACCTATGAATATAAGGTGAGTAATGAGTTATGTGTATATTTTGTATTATTTAGAGTATCTTAGCTTTATTAGTTCCCTTTTTGGTTTGTCATAATAATATTCCCCATGTTTGTCCTTATTATTTTTTTTTAATGAAATGGTCAGTTATTAATGAACATCAATATTGTTGACATATTGAATTAATATTTAATCTATTTATTTTGTAATTATAAATATTAATCCTAGATTATAAAAATTTTAATACTTAATTAAAATAGTCTGTCTCAACTTTTTATGTCTTTGATGTGTTCCTCATCTGAGTACTAATTAGTAGTCACTCTATTGATGATTTGTAATTTATCCCAGAAGAAATTTCGTGAGTTACATCATTTTAAAGAATTTTTTTTATTATACATATTATTAAAGACGCGAATTAGGGATGTCAATGGGGCAGGGCGGGGGCGGGGGATGCCTCCCTGCTCTCCATCCCCGCCCTCAAATTTGCTCCCCATTCCCGCCCCATTCCCCGCTGTGGGGGAATATTGCTCCCCATCCCCATTCCCCACGGGGCCCCATTCCCCGCGGGGACCCCATTCCCCATCTACATAATAGTTCTAACTAATTATTAATTTCCATATGAATAGAGCTGCAAGTATCTATCTTATACAAAAACTGCAAGATTTTATACAAAAAGTCTAAATGACATGATGGTGACTTCTTTCGAAATAACACAATGGGGAGACGCAACGACGAGTCAAAGGAAAAGGCAGTGGACGAGGTGGGAGACGTGGCAACAAAGAAGAGAATGGACACGACGGCAGAGTTACAAAAAGGAACACCACAAATAGAAATTACGACGCGGTAAGGATGATGGCACCGTGAGGTGTGACGATGCGGTGAGAAGGGTGACAATGGGGTGGCTGCAGAGAGGTTGGATAGAGTATGGACAGCCTTAGGGATCTCTGAATTGAAAAAGGGTTATGCAAATAAAGATTAGGAGTTTTGGGATTCTATATATATGTGTGTGTGAGAAATGATTAAAAAACATATGTGAGAAATAAACTATTAAGGATAATTCAAGGAATTTATAAATTTCGAGGAATAGCGGGGACGGGGCGGGGATCCCCGCTCGGGTCCCTGCGCTTGCTTCGGGAGAATTTTGTCCCCCATCCCCATCCCCACGGAAAAAATTCCCCACAATCGGATCCCCATTCGGGGCAGTCCCCGCAGGGATCCCCACGTCTCAGAGAATTTTGCCATCCCTAATGCGAATATTATCTAAGTTGCTTCATATTTTTAATCTCTTTTTATGTTCTCTTTAATAGTCAATAATCACTACCATATATATCTTAAAAGTAATATAGAAAAAAAAATTGTCTCATAACTCTTATGTTAATCATCTATACTCTTATAAATATTACGAACAAATAAGTTTTATTTTTTTTATTATGTGTATTTTCAATTTTATTATATAATGCATACAAACTACAAAAGCACATAATTTCATTTTTAATAGAAGTTGAAAATTAAAATTAGCTGATATTAGTACTTTCTTTCTTAACAAATTTTAGTTAAAGTTTAAAATTAAGGACGGAAAGTAGAAAAAATAGCTCAAGAAAATACAAAAAATTGAACAATGTGTTACTATATATGGAAACAATGATTTTTTTATTATACTAATATTTGTACCAAATAACAAGAAGGTTAAATCTTATGTCCACTTTTTATTACTTATTTTACTCATATAATTTTCGAGTCAAGTTTTCATCCAACAACAAAAATTGTTATGAAGTCTTATTCAATTTTTTTTAATAGGAGTACATCCATTCGAGGCCACTACTCGCCCCCCTCTAAGAAAGCTAGAAAAAAATAGCTCTAGAAAATACAAAAAAATTAAAACTAATGCTAAAATTTTTTATTAACATACCTAAAATAAAACATAAAAATAAACCTTGAATAAAAATAAGAGTACAGAAATTTTGAATTCCAACTTATAAAAAGGTTATAAGAGGAGTATTTTATATAGATAAAATTTTCGTAAGGTACTCCATGAATGAACTTAGATGGATAACATTTATATGTAATAATGATTCTTGATATTTTGTGCCAAAAATTAATTGGCGTAAATTTTATCGTTGTATTATAACTGTATTTATGTGGCATATTTTTTGTTTTATATTAGTTTTATATTCTACTTTTACTATACATTATTAAACCATATATTTGGTGTATAATAGATATGGACAAAACCTGGATTCTTAAGCCACGAGATAGCATAGAATATAGGCGAGGACTTAATAAGTTCCTAGACTTTGCATTTGTGAATGCATCGTCGGATAACATGATAAAGTGTCGATGCCCTCAATGTGGGTTTCAATTTATGCAAACAAGAGAGGATGCATACGACCACCTGTTGATAAACCCCTTTCTCCTGGATATACTTTGTGGTTACGTCATGGTGAGAATCCAGCTGAGAAGAGCTCTACTTACACACCAATAGTTGAGAAACCTACAAGCGAGGTGAATCCATATCTTCAAATGGTGCACGAGGCATTTAACTTCACAATGCCTCCTGGAAGTGAGGAGACCACAACATTGGATCCTGTAGGAGACGATGATCTGGAGTTGTCGTACTTGTACGATGGTCCAAGTCGCGAGGCATAGAATTTTGCCGATCTTCTTGCGGATGGAGCGGAGGAATTATATCCCGGCTGCTCGAAATACTCAAAGTTGTCTTTTCTAGTGAAGCTGTATCACTTTAAGTGTATGTGTGGTGTGAGTGACAAGGCTATGTCAATGATTTTGAATTTATTGCGGGATGCATTTGAGCAAGCCAAACTCCCATCCACTTTGTACGAAGCCAAGAAAACTATCCAAAAGCTGGGGATTGAATACAAAAGGATAGATGCATGCCCGAATGATTGCATGTTGTATCGGGGTGATGATGAGGATGAGACCAAATGCAAGCAGTGTGGGACTTCACGATAGAAGCAAAAGATGCAATTACGCAAAAGGGTTCTGTTACGAAACTCAAAATACCTGTCAGAAAAAACGGAAAGCATCTCCCAGCGAAGACTCTCCGTTACTTTCCTCTTATACCACGACTGCAACGGTTATTCATGTGTAGCAAAACTTCATCTGACATGTTATGGCATAAAGAGGCAGATAATAATGATGGGTACTTGAGGCATCCAAGGGACGCTGAAGCATGGAAAGACTTTGATACAAGTATCCTTTTTTTCTAACGATCCTCGCAGTGTTCGTTTAACTTTAGCTAGTAACGAATTTAATCCTTTTAGAAATATGAGTATGAAGTATTCCATTTGGCCTGTGATTCTTATTCCGTACAATCTTTCTCCCTGACTATGCATGAAACACGCATCTTTTATACTATTTATGATTATTCTCGGTCCTAAAATGCCGGGTAACGACATCGATGTTTATCTGAATCCTTTGGTGGATGAGTTGAAGCAACTCTGGGATGGCGTTGAAACTTATGATGCTAATAAGGGGACTACTTTCAAGATGCGTGCAGCGCTAATATGGACTATTAGCGATTTTCCAGGATTGGAAAATTTATCTGGGTGGAACACGTACAGTGGGTTAGCATGTCCCACGTGTAACGTGGACGCTAAGGCTTAGCGACTAACATTCAGTCGAAAATGGTGTTACACGGGCAATCTCCGCTTTTTGAATCAGGGCCATAAATATAGACTAGACCGGAGTAGATTTGACGAACAAGTTGAAAGCAGAGATCCACCGAAGAAGTATTCTGGTACATATGTCTTAAGGCAACAGTGTAACATGCAAGTATCGTTTGGGAAGAACTCAACTTTGACAGCCAAAAGAAGACGCACTGGTGAAAATGCATATCAAGATGACTCGTATTGGAAAAAGAGGAGTGTGTTCTTTGAACTTCCGTACTGGAAGGATCACATGTTGCGTCATAACCTTGACGTGATACATATAAAGAAAAATATTTGTGACAATGTGGTCTTCACTATATTTAACGATAGCGTCAAATCAAAAGATAATCTTAAAGCCCGCAAAGATTTACAAAGCATGGGCATAAGGCCTGAATTGTGGTCGGACGAAGGTGGTAAATATCCTTCAGCAATCTTCACAATGTCGAATCCACAGAAGGATGTATTTCTGAATATTCTACAGAACGTGGTCTTTCCAGATGGTTACTCGAGCAATATTGCTCGTTGTGTTGACATCCGGCAGCGCAAGTTTATGGGTTGAAAAGTCACGACTGCCACATTCTAATAGAACAATTACTTCCAATTTTGGTGAAGAATGCATTGCCGAGTCCGGTATCGACTGTGATTGCAAATCTGTCTTCATTTTTCCGAGAACTATGTGAAAAAGCGGTAAACCCTATGCAGCTTGGTGCCCTTCAAAATCATGTTGTGCAAACTCTGTGTCAGATGAAAATAATTTTTCCTCCATCCTTCTTCACTGTCATGGTTCACCTTATGGTGCATCTCGTTAATGAACTAAAACTTGGTGGTTCGGTACATTATCGGTGGATGTATCCAATAGAAAGGTTAGCTTGCTACTAAACGTATTTAAGAATTTTTTTTCAATTTCGTTACGTATATACTAAGTGTTATGTCGTATTTATGTAAAAGGTACTTAGGACGATTGAAGCAATACGTGCGTAACAGGGCACAAGCAGAAGGCTCAATTGCGGAGGGCTATTTATCCGAAGAGATTTTGACATTCTGCTCCAGATATTTGGATAATGTTGAGACTAGAATCAATCGACCTGCGCGAGTTGATGATCAACCTGTTGATATTATAAACAATACAGGAAGTACTATGTTCCCAGTAATTGAAAAAGCTTCAGGGGCTGTTTCACATTTTGGACTGACCCCGATAGAAAGAGATCAGGCACATCGTCATGTGCTAGTCAATTGCAAGGCCGTTGTTCCATTTATTAAGTAAGTATGCACATGTAATCATTAAGCATGATTATAAACCATTTCAAACACTCAGTCGTTGGAATTAATTTCTTGTTATGTCGTAAAGTACATTTAGGGCAAAAACGAAGCGAAAATTATGGCATCAAACAAGGTCGGAATCGAAGATAGATCGTGTTGTGCATGCAGAATTTCCTCGATGGTTCAAACGTGAGGTTCGTAGAAATTTAACCTGACCAACTTATTTGTGCCCTAGAATTATAAATTCCGAATTCCAATGTTTTATACGAAAAAATTCTAATTTATGGTGTCAGGTTCCAATGGACAGTATTGTATATTCGAAAGAAATGAAATTGCTTGCATGTGGTCCCATGCTTCAGGCAAGACGTTTTAGGGCGTACAACGTCAATGGGTACAAGTTTAAAACTATCACAAAAGAGGACGGGCTGAAAACCCAAAATAGTGGAGTTTATGTCTCATCCAATACAAGAAGTTATGCAAGCATGTGTGACAATATAGTGGTTGTTGGTAGTGTTCCATATTATGGAAAAATTGTAGACATAATCGAACTGAACTACAGCTGTCATTTCACAGTGATTTTGTTCAGATGTATTTGGGCTGATATAACTACGAGCAGAGGCATCAAACAAGACCATCTGGACCTTACAAGCGTTAATTTCACTCGTCCAATTCACACCGGTGATCAAGAAGAGAATGAACCGTACATATTGGCATCAGAAGCTCATCTCGTGTACTATGTACGTGATAAAGTAGATCAAGAATGGAGTATAGTGGTTCATGTAAAACCACGAGACTTGTATGACATGGGAGGAGAGAATGAAGAAGTTGAAGCTGCTTTTTCTCCACAGCCCGGGTTGAACATGTCAGCAGCAGGTGACATCAGTGATTTACAGTTGACAATGGATGATGATATAGAAGACCCAATAGAAGATGTTTCTGATAATATCGATGATGTGGCATAGTGAAAATATGAAAAACATGTACATCATTTATAGAGTATCTGTGTGTCTTTAGAGTTTAATAGTGTTTATGATGTACGCAGTTTGCTGGTTACATTACTATCTGTGTTTTCGTATTTGAATTAAGTTTTCATTTCATTTCATGAATACCACCAGTTCCTCATTTCTTCCAATGATTTTTGCTAGCAAAAGTTAGTTTTCAAGGCTTTGTTATTGTCATCATCACCGTTGCTGTTATCAATCTCCAATAAAGGAAATTATGATATCGAGTAAATTATCTTGAATTACAATATTGTTATCATTGACCAATATTGTTACAAAAAATAGTGTTGTAACAGGAGAAATAAAAACTGAGGATTTCTCATCATGCTGTGCAGGCACAACATTCGCTAACGAAATGGCTAGGGCCTCTCCATTCTCTTCATTGGAACATGCAATTACGGTTGCCAAAGATATATGGTCCCGTAAGTTGAATGTTAGGTCTTGGTTGGAGGCTATATCAGGACGATCTTGTTCTAATGAATACTTGGAAATGGCGAATGAAGCTACTGTGCAGGTCTGTTCATTAGCCGTACCCTTAAAAACTTGAGTTAAACATTATTTGAATAATAAGTATTTTAAGTTGATATATGGTTACACCATTTAACCAATGATAGTTGTTACGTTCATGCTAAAATTTGTAGGAACTTCATGAATATGGATCAAGGTACGAGGAGAAATTTGGCTATGTTTTTGTGACATTTGTAGCTGGTAGGACCTCTAAAGACATACTTGTTGAATTAAATGTTAGAAATAAATTTCTAACATAGAAAGTGAATCACAGAGACATAATATGCTTTACAAAAAAGACCATCAACTATACATTTTATTATGGTGCAGATGCGCTTTAATAACTCGCATGGTATTTAGTTGGAGATTGCTTCAAAAGAGAAATTGAAGTATATAGAACGTGCTATTAGAGAGCTTCTTTCCAAGAAATCTGTCCAAACTACCGACGAAGGAGATGGTAATAGTTAATTTTGTATTTGTTAATTTTGAAAGTCCTCTTTCCATAATTCCGCAATTTTTTACCTTAATAACTAGGTAATGACCTGGAAGTTATCATTATCTGTTAAGTAGATTTATGTTGTTGGTTGCATGTTCATATATTCAGTGTCAACTGAATATTCAGGCAAAATAGTTGCTGACACTCTAGATGGAGCAGGCATTGATTCAGAAGACGATTTAGATGCTATCTCCTTCGGTGGATATGACATCGCTAGGAATGCTGAGCTCGATAATGTTCCAAAAAAAGACAATGAAACTTTAAACACCCAGCATAGAGAAGATGAAGTAGATGCTGCAGAAAGGGTTTCAATCTGAACAAGTTGTCATGGTTTAGAGATGACTTATCAGATCCTTTATCATGTCACTGCAGTGGATTTTTGACAGAGTTTTTCTGGTCAGGTTAATACGATGTTGATAAGAAATTTTGACTCAATACTTGGTTGTCTACTTTAGTAATTCTGATTTTTATGCTCTATTGAACTTTGCTTTGAGTTTATAAATTTGGATGTTCACTTAATTTTTTTGTTACCATTTATGCTTGAATACAAACTCAAAATGCACTGATAGTACAAGAGAAAACCTGATTCGTAAATTTGTTTTCTGTTATTGATTTATAATATTTTTTTAATTAATGAATTATTTTTTATGTAACACAAAATTGAAAATTTATTTAATGCATTAAGTTGCAGTGTTTGAAACATGTTTTCAGTAAAAAAAAATAGCGAGGACTAGAGTAGTTTTAACAAAGGAATGTTTAAACAAAAAAATCTCAAGTTAGTATAATATTGCAGCGGTTAGTAATTAACCGCTGCAAAATGAGTATCTAAGTAATCACTCACTCGATATTTTGCAGCGGTTACAGAAAAATCGCTGCAAAATAAGATCATTTGGCAGCCCCTCCAAATCCGTCATAAGAACCGCTGCAAAATGGATACATTTTGCGGCGCGGCGATCACAGAAAAATTGCTACAAAATGAGAGTGTTTGGTAGCCTCTGAATTCGCCAAAAGAATTGCTGACAGATTCTATTTAGTAGCGGTTAAAAAAACTGCCACTAAATAACCACTGCTATCTGCCGATTTTTTTGTAGTGCACTGCCAATATGAAAAATATAATTAACTGAAAGATATATTAACAAGGACGAAACTAGAACCTTTTTAAGGAGGAGACTAATACATAAGACATAACTAAATAGAATAGAAGACAAAAGTTAAAACTAGAAGAGCCAAACTATAAAAATAAAGAATTTTATTAAGTAAAATTTATTGATTTGGCAGGGAATAATCTAAATTGGACCCTTATTAATCTCACTCCATATAGGTGCGGGGCATTTGCCCCATTCAACATTAGAAAAAAAAAGTATATTATATAGATATGCATATCATGTATCTATATATTGTAATAATGTGTTTGTTTTTATACATAAGAAAAATTTAGTTATGTGTGAAAAATTCATCTTATTAAATATCAATACAATGATAAAATTTTTGTATTATATAAATTTAATCTATTGATGAGATTGAAAAAAAAATCAAGTTTACTCAAATAAAATAAATAAATAAACAAATGATGATGATGATGATTTAATTAACTAATTATTTAAAGGGATAAAGTATATTTTTTGTTTTTAAAATGTGTTAAAAAATTTAAAAATATTTTAAAATTATTCTTAAGTTTTATTTTGTTTTAATTTTGTTCCAAAAATTTTCGATTTGTATCGAATATACCCCTAGCAATTCTAATTTTTCAAAAAATTTAGAACTAATTCAGCAACAATTTTAGGAGAACAACTTTCTACACAAGCAAACTAGACATAGTTGTCGTACATTATTGTTGGATTAGTCCTAAACTTTCTGAAAATTAATTAGCTGTTAGTAGTATATTTGATGCAAATCAAAAATTTTTAAAATAAAATTGAAATAAAATAAAATTTAGGGATATTTTTAAAACTTTAAGCAAATTTTAGACACAAAAAATATACTTTACCAAAAGTTAAACT
>NC_029787.2:17641249-17644937 GCF_000816755.2 Arachis ipaensis
ATTAAATGGTAAAATATTATTGAATAATAGCTTATTAATAAAAAAATTGATTATTTATACCTACATATTAAAAAAATTGTGATTGTTTGGTTTCATTTTTTATCCTTTTATAATTTTTTTGTCTCTTTCATAAAATTATAGTAGAGAATTAAGTTGGTATGCATTCGAGTTATCCATCTTTTAAATCCTTTAATTACAATATTTGATTTACAATTTAATCCATTTTAATTCAATTCAACTCGAATAAATTTAATTCTAAAAAATTTTGCTTCTGAACCTCTTTAGAGATTTTATCCGGATCGTCCATTTTCAATACATGTAAAATGGTTATACAACAATAATAACAAAGTCTTAACTTCTTAAGTGTGATTAACTATATAAATCAAACGTCGACATTAAAATAAAGTAAAATGATTATACAAATTAATTAAACTCTATTGAGTTTCATATTTATTAAGAGAGAGTATAATGTCACTCTCCGAATTTCTAATGACATTACACTTTGATAAAATGTTATTATAAATGTAATTTGTATCAAGAAAAATATGTCCTAAATTAAGAGTGACAAAATCGATTTTCTTTAATTAAAAGTACTTAGAGAAAGAATTTTTTATAATTAAACATGAAAATTAATTAATATACACTAAGTAACAAGTAACAAGTAACAAGAGTATATATATATAAGTTTACTAACAAACATAACGAGATTAATTTGAAGTATTCTTACTCCATAATTATCCACAAACTGAAACCGATTCCCATGCTTTGCCAAGAGTTGGGCAAAACCATTCAATTCTCGAAAAGCATGCTCACATGTACATTCAAATCTTGGTTGAGTAGAGTAACCAACTCTCTTCTCTCTCACCACTTCATTTAAATAATACCTCCCTCTCCCTCTCCTCTCTAATAATCCTTAATTAATATATATTATTACTCGTTACTCTTCCCACTAGTCACCAAACTTAGGTCATCAATAATTCGTAACCTGCATTAGAACCCTAATTTTATATCTATATATATAATTCCTTCTAGTTAATTAGGAAGCCCAATTAGTATTTGTGTATATATATTACGAAAAGTGTTATTATTACAATGACATTCGAATCAGGAACAGGATCGAAATCAAGAAGGATCAGAAGATGCTGCGTTATTGTGTGTGCAATAATGGTGGTAGTAATTTCTGTAATTATTGTGACACTATTTTTGACCGTGTTTAGAGCAAGAGACCCAAAAGTAAGTATCCATGCCGTTGACCTTGACAAGTTTGACCTTTTCCAACCCAATGTAACAAGTGTGCCACTAGCGATGGTGATCACCATAACTAACCCAAATTATGGAACATTCTATTACAAAAATTCAACTGGGTACCTTAATTACCACGAAATGATGATAGCAGAAGCTTCGATAGACCCAGGTTCTGTTCCTGCTCGTAGCACCGTTAATGTTTCAGCCACTGCAGGTGTAATGTCGGAGAAATTAATGGGTCATGAGAAATTCTTTGAAGATCTTGCACTTGGGGGATTGAATTTCACAGCAACTGCAACATTGCCTGGGAAAGTAGTGGCTCTCCTCCATATTATTAAAGTTAAGGCCACGGTTGATATTTGGTGTGACGTTAGTTTTAACATTACTACTCTTCCAATAACGGTTGCTTCTAGCTGCAAAACCAAGATCACAGTTTGATTTCATTTCTATTCATTTATCATTAATTAGTTACGGAATTTATTTTCTTTCAATGTAAGATTTTGTTTATTTATTTGTTGTTGTGACATGTGAGGATATATTATATAGTAATATAGTATACATACAGAGTCGTCGTAAGTAAATAATGGCAGCTTTATAGAGACAGAGAGAGGTATTGTATGAATGTTGTTATGTACTTAGAATGAATTAGAATTTGTATTACTTTCAAATTCATCAATAAATTTTCACTATCATATCATTCAGTTCCCTTTATTTAATTTTTCCACAAAGATTATTATTATTATTACATCACTTACAATCAAACTAAATTGCATTCTTGCCTTAACTAATAAGAACATATATATGTGTGCAGAAATTATAATAATAATAATAATAATAAGAATAATCAAAGCTTGATCTTGGATATGCAGCTTGAATCAGTATGAATGGAGCTTAAATTAAGCTTAAAAGAGAGGTCACATGCTACATGAACCAGGGCCTTCTTTTTGAAAATCTTGAGCATAGTCACTTTCCCAGGAAGAGTGATAGTTGCTTCAAAATTCAATGTGCCAACTTCAATGTCTGACCAAAATTGTGTATCATCCATCAACTTTTGAGTCATGATACCTGCAACAGTGGTAATATTAAATAAGCCACGAGCAGGCACAGATCCTGATACTACCACAGCTTTGGCTACGTTGATGTCATGATAACTAAGATAGCCAGTGGTATTTTTGTAATTGAAGGTTCCATAATTGGGATTGACTATAGTGATCACCATGCCAAGTGGCACAGCTGTTACATTGGGTTGTATAATCTGAAAATTTTCAAGGCCATATGGGTGGACACTAATATCTGGGTCTTTGGGTTTTAAGATGGTCAAAGATATGGCCAGAATGATTGTCACAACAACGATCAAGAAAATTGAGCACACAATCATGCACATTCTAAGGCCTTTTCTAGCCATGGTTTCTGATTTTGGAAAAGCAGATGAAGATTTATGCATGGACAAATGTATTATTGTGAATAGCCGTAGATGTTGTTTGATATATATATATATATAGAGAGAGGTTTGAAATTGTGAATTATAAGTATAGAGGGACTAAAAAAATTAAATTCTCCTAGTCATATTGGTACAGTTTTGGCTTAAATCAAAATCACAAGTTGGATGTAGCCTAAACTTTGGCACTTGGTTCCCAACTGGAAAACAAACCATGAGAAGATTGGTCACAAATAGCTCCTAACTAATTAAAGACAAAAAAATTATTGGACCAAAAGGAATTAATGATAAGCTGATAAAGAACCAAAAAGAATACACATGCAATATAATGACATATACTATTAAATTTATTAAATTATGGGTCTAAGTCTTAGACATGCAAATTATATTTTTTTATGTAAATAAATAGTATTTAAAAAAAAAATTCTTACATCAAATTTCTCTCATATTCCCGTTATATATATAAATTTATTTTTGTTTTCATAATTAAGGTCTAAAACAAAATTACTTAATGGTGGAAATTCAGGTAAAGTGGATTTCATGTGAAGTTGATACCTGAAAGTCGTAAAATGATTTGACTGATTTGACTAAATTTTTATTCAACGACTCTTAGATATCAATTTTACGTGAAGTCGACTTCAACTGAGTTTTCATCTTACTTGATATATATGAGATACACTTTACGAGTGTGTCTCTTGACGATAAATTACTCTTACACTTTTACTAGGGCACCGCCTCAACTTCTTCTTTTTCTATTATTTTCTGTCATGCAGTGATACGTGCCTCCTCTTCATATACTCTTGTCTAGGTGTGTTCACGCGTACTGCTCTAAAACCGATCCAACTTAATTATATTGGTTACTTGGATATAATTCGATTAGATCCTATTAAATCCAATCTTAATTAATTTAGGTATTAATTTGAAAATTACATAGGCAGTACCAATTTGATTATTTGATTAATTTAATATTAATTAAAAATAAATAAAATTTAATAATATATATAT
>NC_029787.2:17646178-17653082 GCF_000816755.2 Arachis ipaensis
ATTGTTCATATTTATTCAAAAAAATCATTGATCGTTACCCGTTACCCTTCTCGTTATTATTCCACCTCATCTCTCTCTTCTAGCCATTTACACTTTTATCTTGGACATTATAATAATAAATCTTGTACTTCTTATATTATTATCGTTGAATTGCTCTAATGCATTTTGAATTAATGTCTAGTGTATCTATTAACTATGCCAAATTCCTAGGACTAGCATATTAAAGCGGCTGGGTTATCTGTGCCCGCGCCGTCAAGGCTCAGTAAAGTAAATTAGATCCAAGAAGTTACTGTCTTTATGGAGGGTTGAAGGGCTTACTTGTTTAGTTATTTTATTCTTTTCGTTTTCAAANTATTCATTGTTCATATTTATTCAAAAAAATCATTGATTAGCTATCGTTACCCTTCTCGTTATTATTCCACCTCATCTCTCTCTTCTAGCCATTTACACTTTTATCTTGGACATTATAATAATAAATCTTGTACTTCTTATATTATTATCGTTGAATTGCTCTAATGCATTTTGAATTAATGTCTAGTGTATCTATTAACTATGCCAAATTCCTAGGACTAGCATATTAAAGCGGCTGGGTTATCTGTGCCCGCGCCGTCAAGGCTCAGTAAAGTAAATTAGATCCAAGAAGTTACTGTCTTTATGGAGGGTTGAAGGGCTTACTTGTTTAGTTATTTAACTCTTTTCGTTTTCAAAAATTCAAATTAATTTAAAATAATAATATATAATTTAAAATTCTATTCTTTTAGGTTTTATATTTTTAAAAAATTAAGTAATTTTTCTCTTAACACTACCATTAAAATTTCTCTCTTTCCATATATATTACTAAATAATTATTTAAAAATTTATTTCCCAATACAATTAGAAGCCGACTCTTATTGATATTCATAGTTAAAAAAAGTTCTTTCAATTAATATAGTTGCAATGCAAAAATTAAAGCTAATTTGAAAAGAAGATAAATAATATTCTTTTGAGTTGATTTTTAAAAAAGAATACTAATTTCGTTTAAATCTGAGAATTGATCATCCTAACGAATATCTAATATAAAATTTTTAAATTGACGATTAAGTACCAAAAGTTGAGTAAAAAATTATTGTGGGATCAAATTTAATAATCTAATGGGGGCAAATAAATATTATTATCATATACTATTTAAAAAAATTTCAAATTGTAGTAGGGGCGCTTGCCCCCACACTAATCTACTTAGATCCGTCCCTGACAATATCCATTCTCACATTATTATAAAGAATTAAACATATTTTGTTCTTTTGCAACAACGACAACAAAATTTACAACATAATATAACAAAAATATAAACATAGTTTTGTGATAAAAAAAAAAAAAAAAACATAAGAACCGTCTTTATTTTAAAAAATAAGCTAAGTCATATAATTGGGAATATATGTGAGAGGAAAAAATAAAAATCTTAATTTTTAACTTTCGTGTATATATATATATATGATTTGGTAGCTTGTTTTGTCCTGTCAAAACTCACTATTAGCAGTTTTTACTTTTTAGTTTGACAGACTCAAAATTTTATTCCAATCCACTTTTTTTAAATGAGTTTGCCAATTCAAGGGGTATCCAATATGCCACCTCTGAAAATTATTTGTTTTATATATTCGTCTACAGTCTGTCTAGTCTACTTCCTCTAGAAAGACACTAACTAACATAAGAAAAAGAAGGTATATTTGGCCAACTAAGAAAAAGAAGGAAACTAACTAACCAAATATATTTCTTTTCATTTTTATGAAAGAATGTAAACGAAAATAAGATTATTAGTTATATATTGACTAAAAAATTATTATTTACTTGAACTATTTCAATCAGAGTTCGAAAACACCTTAAAATAATTAAGATTGTTTTGTGGTTCATTGAAAAAAAAAAAAAACAAATTCTATGTATAATTTTTATGCACATTATGTATATGCGCCTTCTTCTTCGTATAGTATTAAAAGGTCGTAAGAAACAAAAGAAAATAATACCAAGAAAGGTGTATCAACAATCTAAGCTTTGCAATTATGACAGGACAGAAACCCAACTTTGTAACAATTATGTATGCATATTTCTTTTCTCGTAGTTTAACTCCCTTTAAATTCGAGAAGAAGTGCAAAAGAAAAAAAGTATATAAATTAGGAAGCACATAAAGTAAAATATGTTTGAGCAATAATATTATTTCAAACACAATAAACTGTAATCCACCAAATAAGAAAGCACATAAACAAACTTTATCGTTCCTTAGCATAGAATTGCCCACACTGCCAAATAAAAGAGATTGAACTAGAAGATAAATCTGCAACCAAAAATAAAAATATAATATCAAACTATATGACTTAATGATGACTGTCTTTTTTTTTTCTATCATTATTCTAAACACTTATTGAAATTCAAATTCAGGAATTGGTTATAACAGTCCCTCCTTGGCAGAAGTGGCTCTTTAATCACATTCTGGCCTTAGCAACCACCACACTGCTTGCACCAATGTTCTCAGCTCCTGGTCTTGTCCATGTTTCTTTGAACTGCTCTTCAGTCACTCCTGAAAAATAACATACAAGCCAAGTAAACATTAATATTATTATTATTCATTCATGTCACTATTTATTATACTTAAAACTCGCATGTACTTAGTTATTTTTATATAAAATTAAAAGTTAAAATTTATTAAATAATAATTTAATTAAATATATCAAATAATTTAATAATTTTTAACTAACAACTTCATATAAAGATATCTGTATGTGAATTTTCACCATATCTACTATTTCAAGATGCTTTTATAGTTTTTTTTTTGTCATCAATAGTAACACTTATTATTGTGTCCTCATTTTATATCAAATTCTTGGTGTTATGTATAATAATTATAATTATATATGGTGTAGAATAATAGTATTTTCATCAATGAACTTCATATAAAAATAATTACAAGTGAATAGATTGTAAAAAATGTTACCTTTGCCCATTGCAGCAGTTGAAGCAACACCACCCTGAACAGTCTTGAGGTACCTATCATAGTAATTAGCACCAGCCCATTTCTGATGAGCAAGAGTATCAACACCATTGTTCCTCTCTTCTCTCTGAATCCTTTCAACATAAGCAAGCATTCCCCTGTTTGCAAAATCCCTTGCAAACGTTGAAGTAATGAGAGCATTGGAATGGAGTCCTCCAACAGTTATGAACTGCCAAACATACCCCAACCTCGCAATTCTTGGTATGAACTCCCTCATCTGCTCGTCGCTCATTCCAGAAGCATCCCAGTTGAACGACGGCGAAAGGTTGTAGCCCAGAAGAATCTCCGGGTTCCTCGACTTGATCCCTTCCGCGAATTCCGTACATTCTTGCAGATTGGGGCTTGCTGTTTCCATCCAAATTAGATCTGCATGTGGAGCGAAAGCTGAACCTCTCACAATTGAAGCGGTTACTGACCCTTTGAATCTGTAGAACCCTTCTCTTGTTCTTGGCAGATCCCAGTCCCAGAACAAGTTCCTTACCCCTAATCTCTCAGCGATTTCTCTGCTTTCGTCGTTCGAGAGACACTTGTCGTAATGAGAATGCTGCAGCCATTCGTTGATCTTCCTTCTCTTCTCCTCCTCCCCAATGTTCATCGCTTTGATTGCGTCCACCACAGCTTCAGAGAATGTCTTTAGCCCTGCCATTGATATCCACTCGTCTTCCAGGGCTTGTAGCTCGTGGCCGCTCTTTCCGGCCGCCATTCCTTGCTGCATGAGAGTTGCAAGGCTTTTCCCTCTAAGGTTTTGGTTTGTGACTCCCAGTATAAACTGATGGTCCCGCGTGTCGATATTGGATTGGATCATATTAGCGGCTTCTGCGTCGGTTCTTGCCACCAAAACTGTTTCCACTCCCATCACATCGAATTGAAGCCTTGCGGCCACAAGCCGGTTAATATGTTCGCTTATGGCGACAAGTACTTTTCCGGCCATGTGGCCGCATTTCTTCGTCACTGAGGACTGGTCCTCAATGTGGATGCCGGCGGCACCGCGCTCCACGAAGAGCTTGCATAGCTTAACGGTCGCGGTGGTGCCTCCGAAGCCGGTGTCACCATCGGCTATTATTGGCCTCAGGTAGTCAACATAAGGGGTTCTTGCCCTCTCTTCCCTACTCATTCTCATCCTCTCCTCTTTTTGCTTCCTAATAAAAAAAACAAAAATAAATAACCGGTGTATAATAGTAATAAAAAAAATTTACATTAATTTATGTTAGTGCAAGATCAAATTAATTAAAGAATGTAATTAGTTTATAAATTTTGGCACATTTGTAAAATGTTTTTGGCTAAACTTTTAAAATGCACAATCTCACATTTTCAAAAAAAAAAAAAATTAAAAATGAAATAATGCGGATGCGTTGGTACTTACCTGTCATGGTACTGTTGAGCAAAAAAGAGGTGTTCAACCTTGTTAGGGACAGTATCATAAGGGTAATCAGCAAGATCAGGACCAGGTTCGTTGGTCGTGGTGTGAGTAGCGGAACACTGCCAGCCAGACACATAGATAGAGTCCAAATGCTTAGCCATTTGGGTGACCTGAACAGGGTCAAGTGCACCGAAGGTTCTGGAGGCAGTGCCATTGGCTTGGTGGGTCTTGAGGGTTCGCCAGAGCTTCTTCGCCATCTCGTTTGATGCATAGCTTTGTCTGAGGTTGCCACGTAGGGACACCACGTCTCTTGCTGTGTATGGTCTCTTTGTTAGCTTGAACCTCTCTGAGTTCCACCATGCTTGCACCTCTGCTACCTCCGCTTCAAATCTTGCTTCTTCTTCCATTATCTGTTACGTTGCATACGTATAGAATGAGGAGTGTTAGGGCAACAATTTTTGTGACAATAATTAAATTATTTTTCTACAAAATATTTATATAGAGTGATTCTTATTTTCTTAACACTAAAATTGAATATATATTAATTGTAATAGTAAATTCTCATCTAGAAATAAAATCTAATATTTATGTATCCGAAATTAAGAAAAAGTTATGCTATTGTTCAATTTTATACTAATCCATGACTAATAAATATTAACATACTTGAATATTTCTTATATCAAAAATCACATAAATACATATATCTTACTATATGTAAATATAAACTACTTGAAAATTAATTAAACTCTTGGATATTAATTTTTTTATCCCACATGCACCCAATAAAAATTCTTATCCATCTTATATTGGATGAAATTGTTACATTTATGAATTAGAATAGTTTTATGTAAATTATAGATAAATATATTAATGGTAAAATACATTTTTTGTCTCTGAAATTTGACAAAAAATTTAAAAATATTCCTAAATTTTATTTTGTTTCAATTTTATTCCAAAAATTTTCGATTTGCATTAAATATATCCTCGACGACTAAATTTTTAAAATATTTAAGACCAATCTAACAATAATATATGAACATTATGCTTGATTTGTTTGTGTTGAAGTTTATTTTTATGAGATTGTTGTTGAATTAATCTTAAATTTTTTAAAAATTTAGTCGTCAATAATATATTTGATATAAATAAAAAAAATTTAGAACAAAATTAAAACAAAATAAAACTTTAAAATATTTTTAAATTTTTTATCAAAATTTAAAACAAAAAATATACTTTATTTTATATTAATTTATCTTTAAATATAAACCATGTCATGCCAATATGCTGAAGTGACAATGTGGCATGATCTCCGCAACCGAACACAATATTAGATTAAAAAAAAAATACTTTGCATCTTGCGGTATATTTAATCATTAGAATTTTCATGGTTATTATTACTTATACTTAGTGTAATATTAGGCTAATATTAATTAATATCGTTAACTATACCCGGATATCAAATACCCTCCTACTCCTAGAACATGAAAGCCTAGACCTTTATTAGTGCATGTGGGTTTGTGTAGGATCTGATTGATTTACAGAAGAATATAATTGGCTTCATGAGTAGAAAGAATTCTCAGAGCAAGAGTCATTCAACTTGCATACAATAATTCATCAAGAAATTAAAGAACAACAAATAAGCTTTAATTTGTTAATTAGCTCCCCCAACAAAATACCATCATGTTATGTCATTTAATTTACTATATAAATGCATCCAATAATGTTCACTAAAATTCAATCATAAAATAAACTCTATCCATCAACATATTATTGAACAATTAAGAATTCTACATGGACTTTAGCATTAGTTATATACAGAAGAAATTAAATTAGTACGTAAACTTAAGAATTGGGAAGAAGAAAAAAGAGAAGAAGCAATTAAGAGCTTACGGATGAAGGGACAAAGAATGATGATGCAGCCATGGTTAGAACTCTTTATTTTGCTTTTATCTACAAATGTATCACAAGCAAGTATGAGAAGTTCTTGCAATAAAACCCTTTAAGCTCCTCTACTTATATAATAGCAGGGGAAATGAATAATGAATATAATGAATATCTTGAAAATCACGCCCCTTATTGTAATAAAATTGGTAAATTGGATAACTCTCTTGTGATAGTAGTAGAAACAAACAAAGGCAATTATAAATAAATTTTATTACTAAAAATTAAAATCATTAAAAAATAATATTAATATTAAATTAATAATTAAAATTATTAGTCAAAAATAATAAATTTGGTTGATTTTCTAATATTATTGATCATTAAATATTGTTGTTCAGTGTGCATGCTTTTAATTTCTTTAAAGAAAAGAGTGAAAGATGCCACTTGAAAGCTGCATTTGCAAGCACGTATGGGGGGTGGTAAGCACTTAGACAAGGAAACTATTGTGGACTTTGTGGCACCCTTTTGACATCTTTCATTTAGTCTCTGATGTCACCACACTATAATGAAAAAGGTATACAGTTTCTATTTTTCTCATATATATTTATCTATTTAATTTATCGTTAAGAAAATATTACAATTAAGCA
>NC_029787.2:17653173-17654879 GCF_000816755.2 Arachis ipaensis
AAATTAATTTATTATTAAAAATAATATAAAATAAAATAAAAAATAAAAAATTATTTAATTAACAAAGAGGACAACACTCCTTAATTATAAAGTTTTAAAAATGAGTTGGTATATATGAAATTCAAAACATGATTTTGAACTAATTTTTTCATCAATTAAAGTATTTATCAACTACCAGAAAATTAATCATCATATTCAATAGTGAATACTCTAGTTATAAAACTGTATTTTTTTTCTTAATAATTTTACCCTAGAATTACTGACATTTTACTAAGCTATTAAATTTGGAAAATCTTCGTGTCCTTGTATTGTTGTCTTTGTTAAAATTAAGAGAAATAATTATATAGCAATCAATCCAATATAATATATGTTCTATATATATTTTTCCACTAAATGTTGCTTCCTGGAACTTTCTAAAATAACAAACTAAAGAAACGTACAAATATTTCAATATCACACAAAATTTAGTAGTGTGTCTCAGAATTGTTGGCAACTGGCAAGAGTGATAACATATGAATGTGATGACGGGTAAATGAAGGATGAGATCAGAGGTTGGATTGATCCAAAATCCACCGCTTTCTCTATCTTTCAGACGTTTACACAACCCCAACGACATCCACAACAAAACAATTAATCTTTTAACGAATATATTCTAAAACAACTCGCCCCATAGGGGACAATAATTTGCATGCTCCTCTACTCTACTACATACTTCAAATTTCCTCAATCCAAACCTATTAAGGCTATACCTATCTATACATGTCAATTATTAATAATGCACAAATCATCTTTTTAGTGTCAAAGTTTCACCATTCGTTTTTAAAAATATAACCATTTATATATTTTTTAATTTAAATTTAAAAGAAATAATTTTTTAATATAATATCAGAATTTTTATAAATTTAAATTTAGAGTTTAATTCTTGAGATGTATTGAGACATAGCCTTTGAACGGATATTGAATAGACCTGGAGTTTGAACAAAGTATATTAAGTTCACTCTCTCATGTCTCAACTCTTATTGTATATGTATAAAAACCTAGATAAGAGTATAAAAAGAATATGTCACTATTGTAAGAAAATAAATATTCATTGAATTGACTTTAAATAATGACCGAGTCTATTTTTGATATTTTTATCGGGTTCTAAACCCGGTAAAATCACACTACTTTCGAATCACACTAAAATCGGATCTTGATAAATTTTATGTCAAAAGATTAATTTAAAATATATATACTTTTTTTAATTTCTCTAAGATACACATGGATCGAACAAAATCTTATTTACCTTGATTCAGATCTAATTTTAAATAATGACTAAGTTTATTTTTAAAATTTTTACTGAATTTTAAATTTTTAAAATTAAAATCACATAAAATTAACCTCAAAAAATTCGGATTCGGACTGAATCTTTGAACCGATCCGAATAATATGCACCTCTATTTTTAACCATTCTACAATAATCTATCAGTACTCAAAATGTCAATACATTACTCCTTTCTCAAATTGAGATGACTTTTGCAGTCTTCATCGCTGATTTTAAATGGAAAAACGCATACCTAAAATAAGCAATTGCCACTAAAAATGTTAATAATACTCGGGGCAATAATATTGTAGTTGCAATTAGAACTGAAGAAAAATATTGAGAATTCACTTGTTTCAACCAATAATTAATCATTTTTTTAATTTTTATTTATTTAATATTTTGT
>NC_029787.2:17655019-17657596 GCF_000816755.2 Arachis ipaensis
ATTGATATGATTTTAAAAATAATTATAAAATTCAGTAATTAAGTATCACACCAAATTTTTTTCCGTATCCAACAAAATTAGCTTAGTTTTTTCACAAATCTGAATCAATAGATTAGATCTGTCACGTCCTCAAGACAGTCTTCAGTGAGTTGCCACGTGTCAAATTGACTGAGAAGCAAGATATATATGAAAAATGAAGGGCAAATATGGAATATGGGTTTATAAAGCCAGAAGAAGCTTCTTCAGCACTAATGTGGCAAGAAAACCGTTTGATGAACTATTTAAGTTAACACAGTTAGTCCGTTACAATGAATTTCGGAATCAGAAAGTCTAGGGCCAACACTTTTGTTAGAATTTGATTAATACTTAACTATAAAAAAATAATTAATTTTATACTATTAAATTTTATCTCATACTATTAAAAATATTGATGATAACTAATTAATGGTTAAACATCACAAATTCTACTGTTTCCTAGTACTTTTTTTTTTGAGAATTTTAATTCCCTAAGCCAAAGGTCCCCTACATAATAATATACGTGGCCAACTAGTTGAAATACTTTGGAAATCTGTTATATAACTAATTTTTCCCTTGCTTTCTTTCAATATAATTAGAAATTTATTAAAATATTATTAGAATTTATAAATTTTAACTATCAATTAATTATTAATATTTAAAAATATAAATTAAAATATATTATTAAATTACTAAACTAAAAAAATTAAATTAATAATTAAAAATAATAATAAATAATAAATTTTAATAGTCTTCTAATATTTTTAGTATAATTAATCACGTTCTATATGAATGAAAATGAAATTGTTGTTTATGCATGGAGCCGTTAAACCAACACGTGTAATATTCTTATGAAATGAGCTATATATCTTCAGCTTCTTAATCTTGTAGGTTTGTAGATGTTATAGTATCTGATTTATTACTAAATTAATACTAACAGTCATCATCATTATGAAAAGAAAAATAAAATATTGTTAAAAATTCATCCACGCACCTTCTAACTATGTTAATTAATGCAATACTACTAAGTACTAACTAACACACGAAGATCCAAATTTTAGTTATCGACAGAAGTTGAATGTGGACCATTACTAAAATAGCATGTGCCATAAAATAATAGTAATAAAGTATATATAACAATATAGATGTCCCTGCTATGAGATTGATATGGCTACATGTATCCCTAAGAAGATAAATCAGATTAAGGATTACATTGGTTATACGTCATGATAAGGGAGGGAAGAATGAATTACGATTATCCATATATGAAGAAACTTAGCAGTTAGGATAACAATTGGATCATGTTGAACTTGTTAATAGTGTTTGAATTGGTTACTAATAGTGTTGGATTTTGAATTTTGGACTCTAGTTGTAGGAGTAGTGATGATAATAGAAAAGTATGGGGCTGTATAATTGTAGACAGGACCAAGTGGATCAACTTGCGAATCTTCAATATCATCCACTACCCTCTTCTCATTGGAATCCCCAACCATGTCACACAACATAAATTTTAGGGTTTTGTGACTCAATGAGTCATTGATTGAGAATTATAGTGTACACACTAGGACCGTAACTTATGTATAAGCCATGAAACCATTTTTTTTAAGTTAAACCGATAAAAAATAATTATATCTTTAATACATTTTTATTAAATAAGAATTTTTTTAATTTGTAGATTTTATTTTTTTTATTGATTTAATGTTAATTTTTTTGTAATTAATGAAAATCGAATTTTATATTTTTAAATTATAAAAATTTTAATATTATATCATAAAATTATTTTTATTAAAAATTTAAATGAATAAAAAATTTATACGCATGCTTATATTTCTAACCGTAGGTAGTAGGTACGATTAAATGTTCTAATGTTTTAAATCTACCCAATTTGATGATATCTTATGAACAATATTGAGAAAGGAGAAGAGAGAGCTGTTTGCGTTTTTTTTCCGATCAATATAGATTTTTTATACAAACATATATTATCCATAATCTCCTCTTTTATGTATTTAATCGTAGTTGTGGGTTGTCAAATATATTTTCAAAATAATATAACATTTCGGATATCAATGAAAAAAAATTGATGGTAGGGATGATAAAGATATGCATCACAGATTTGAGCATTTCGAGAAAGGATGTGCCTTCAAAATTTTTTGTGAAGTTAAAACTTTGACCCCTCATGCCATTTGATAGACAATAATTTGGTATATCCATACCCCAAAAGTGATAACATAATTTATTCAATAATAAATTGTATATTAATAAATTTTCTCCCCTATGCGACATATATGCCTATTCTTAAGGGGTTCTCCTACCAAATTAGAATTAAGATAGATGTCGTTATACGGCCATATATGAGGGCCATTTCCTGCTATCCCATTCTTACTCTTTTTTGTTACGTGTAAATGCAAACTTGGCCTTATTCTATGTTATTCTATTGGACACATTTTTATTTTATTTTATTCATATTATATTTTTTAAGGTCCATATTTCTTTTAGGAATACAGACCTAAGAGGTTTATAATATGAGTTTAATATGATGTTATTATCATATAGTTATGTAAT
>NC_029787.2:17657711-17664707 GCF_000816755.2 Arachis ipaensis
CTTTTATCTTTTATTGATATGTAATACATTATTAGGTGTATGTATAAAAATAATGTATATATTAATAACAAGTACGGAAAATAAATCCAATTATATTATTATTCACAATGCAACTGTGTTTTTTTATTATATTCCTCTATACAAGTTCTCTGTATTGAGATGAACACAGATCTCACTTGAGCAAGAGAGCCAAGAAGATTTCTATAATAATTTTAGTATATTCGAATCGGTTGGATTATGCCAATATTTTGAAGCTTCTTTCCTAGAACCAAAATTATGTAAATTAATAAAGTAATAATATAAACCCTACTCCCACAAAAATGGATCTAATTTATTGTTATCCAAATTTTCTAGAGCTTCTTCAACTGATGCAGGCATTTCATAATGGTCCACCCAATTCCCAAATAATAGGGAAGGGATTATCTCTATTTGTTGGGTATACGAAGATGGTAAGATGACAAAAATCTTATATTTGTGTAGTGATTTTAAGGCACGATTAGATCGCTTTTGATCTTTAGATAGACATTTGTTCCCATACTTAGTTGCTATAGGCAGGGGTGTGCATGGGTCGGGTGAAATCGGGTTTGATGTGATACAGACCCGACCCGAAAATATATATCGGGCCTATTTATTAGACCCGAACATGGCCCTAGACCCGATGAAACCTATACACTTTCGGGCCACGATTATACCGGGTAAAAACCGGGTAAAAATCGGGCCGTTAACACTACATTACCTTGATACCTTCTTATAAGCTAGCATGTGAAAATATCCAAATTTCCAAGACTCCAACCATTATTTGACATGGTAAAATTCACTTAGAAAAATATAACAAGAACTAACTCTTCTCTAAAATTAAAGTATAACCATAATCAATACTAATATTGTCTAATAATACCAAATATTTAAATCAGTATAAATAACACAATATTATACATTAGTCTAAAATCTTATGCATTTTAAACATAAAACATTAACTTATAGTCTTATACTAACTAATAATACAAAATATTAAGATTTACAATACTTAAATTCCACATAAGAATAGCCATCGTCCATCACTAATAACACAAAATATTAATGGTGTATGATGACCGGGCCACCGGACCGACTTCGGGTGACCCGAGACATGGCCCGGACCCGACCCGAAATAATGACCGGGTCTATTTTTTAGACCCTTACCCGACCCTAGACCCGGTGAAATCACACCAAAATAACTCCTAAAGTATTCGGGACCGGGTCGGGTCTTCGGGCCGGGCCGGGCCATGCACACCCCTAGCTATAGGGTTGATGACAATACTCTCCCAAGATACAATAAAACCTAAGAATTTCTTAATTAGCAATAGTAAGAAATTCTCAACTCTCTTGAACAAAGAAAATCTCTTAATGGTTGAGTAAATTGTACACTTAGTACTACTAATCTGAAATAGTGGATAAGGACTTATTTATACATATTGCACGTAGCAATTATGATTAGTTACGTATATAAATGGTTGTGTCTTTTCTATTGCCAATAGATACAATATTTTGAACATACACAACTCTTAAAGAGTTGTATCCATTTAGCCAATAGACACAATATTTTGAACATACACAATCCTTAAAGAGTAGTGTCCCTTTAGCCAATAGGCACAATATTTTGAACATACACAATCCTTAAAGAGTAGTGTCCCTTTAGCCAATAGGCACAATATTTTGAACATACACAATCCTTAAAAGGTTGTGTCCCTTCAACCAAATGGTACTAAACGGTTAGTAACCGTTTATTAATATTAATAATATTAATAATAATATCAATAATATTAATAATATTAATTAATAAAATTTGTAAATACCCTTCAATCCCCCACTATTTATAAAATTTAAATGTCATACAAGTATATACATAAAGAATGTGTCACTAAAATTAAACATTCTTTTAGTGTAAATTTTAAAGTTCTAACGAAGTAATAGGTGTCTAATCGATTAAACCTATACTCCATATGCTAGTACCAAAAATCACACACATTATTTATACCCTCCAAGTTCAAGAGTTTACAATTCTAAGCACTTATATGGCCTTGTGCTCATCCTGGTTTCATGAATATTTACGAGAATAAAACCTCTAAAATTCTCGATTAGAGCGGCACCACTCTTATATTCATATAGGTGGAATCTTTTGATAGATAATATTATCATTCCATTAAGAGTTTAAACTCACCCTCCTAATTTATTGTAAATAGCACTAAATCCTATACCTTAGTGCTCCAATTGCTAAATAACTTGTTACCCATTAAACCTTGAAACTAGTGGTCTACTAGAATAAAGTTGGGTTCCCATCATTTAGCAATAATTGGTTTTAATCCCATTTTAGCAGTAGTTTCTTTGATTTTATCCCTTAACAAACCTTTAGTCAAAGGGTCTGCTAAATTTTCTTGAGATCTTACATAAGTAATGGTAATTACACCATCATCTATTAGTTGCCTCACAAATTCATGTCTCAAACTTATATGTCTAGACTTTTCATTATAAACTTTATTATATGCTCGAGACAAGGTTGATTCACTATCACAGAAGATTGAAATGACTGTCGTCTGTTGTGGCCACAGCTTTATATCATATAACAGATTTCTTAACCATTTCGCTTCTTTACCTGCGGCTGATAAAGCTACAAACTCAGCCTCCATAGTAGAATGTGTAATACATGTTTGTTTCTTTGAGGCCCAACTTATTGCTCCACCACCTATGGTGAAAATTCATCCTGAAGTGGATTTGTTGTCACTAAGATTTGTAATCCAACTTGTGTCGGAATAACCTTCTAAAACTGCGGGATAATCACTATAATGTAATCCCAAGTTTATGGTTTTCTTGAGATAACCAAGAACTCTTGTTATAGCTTTCTAATGTTGATTGTTAGGCTTTCCTGTAAACCTTGATAATTTGCATACAGCAAATGCTATATCAGGTCTAGTACAATGCATTGCATACATTAAACTTCCTATAGCACTAACATATTCTAATTGTGTTATAGGTCTTCCCATGTTTCCTTCTAATTTAAGATTAGGATCATACGGCGTATTGGATTCTTTAATTGTGAGATGATCAAACTTTTTCAATACCTTTTTGATATAATGAGATTGACTTAAAGTAAAGCCAACTTCATTCTTATGCACCTTTATACCTAATATTGCATCAACTTCATTTAAATTCTTCATCTTGAATTTAGAAGTTAGATACTCATTCGTTATACGAATTCCTTCTAAATTTGTTTCGATGATTAACATATCATCAACATATAAACAAATGATTACTCCATAATCTTTAGTAAATTTTGAGTAAATACATTTATCCGCACTATTATGTGAGAAGCCATTTGATAACACCACTGAATCAAACTTCTCATGCCATTGTTTAGGCGCTTGTTTTAGCCCATACAAAGACTTAATTAATTTGCAAACTTTCTTTTCATTTCTGGGTAGCACATAGCCTTCCGGTTGCTCCATATAAATTTCTTCATTAAGATCTCTATTTAAAAAAGTCGTTTTAACATCCATTTGATGTATATGAAGCTTATGTATGGATGCTAATGCTATAAGAGCCCTAATAGAAGTCATTCTTGCCACAGGTGCGTAGGTATCAAAATAGTCTAGACCTTCTTGTTGTCTGAACCCCTTGGACACTAACCTTGCTTTAAAGGTTTGTAATGAACCATCAGTGTTATACTTTCTTCTAAATACCCACTTACATCCTATAGGCTTTGATCCTGGAGGCAAATCAACCAAGACCCAAGTATTGTTAGATAATATTGAGTCTATTTCATCATTTATTGCTTCTTTCCAAAAAACAGAATCCCTTGAAGCCATAGCCTCTTTGAATGTTTGAGGATCACCCTCTATGTTCATAACAATAGGAATCTTGTTTGTTACAGAATTCCTAGTTCTTTCTACCAAAAAGGTGATAGCCTGAGAAGAAATAAAATCTGGACCCAAGTCCTTTTCTTTTCTTACTCTCAAGCTCTTCCTTGATTCAATCAACTCTTTGTCACTTAGACGTTTATTATTTTGATTATTTATTTATTGTGAAATATTAATATCATTTTGGGGATACTCTGAATTAGAAGTTGAATCATTGATAAATTTATTTTCAATAAATTCTACTTCTCTTGATTCAACAACTATATTAGACACTAAGTCTAATATTCTATATGCTTTAGAATTTTGAGCATATCCTATAAAAGTGCCTTTTATGGCTCTTGGCCCCAATTTGGTTCTCTTTTGATCAGGAACTCGATAAAAGGCTAAACACCCCCACATTTTAAGATAATTTAAATTAGGTTTCCTTCATTTCCAAATTTTATAAGGAGAAACCTTTCTATGTCTTGATGGTATCCTATTATGGATATGACATGATGTCAATAATGATTCACCCCACAAATTGTAAGGCAATTTTGCATTTAGTAACATTGAATTAACCATATCCACTAAGGTACGGTTTTTCCTTTCCGCCAAACTATTTTGTTGCGGAGTATATGGAGCAGAAGATTCATGCACAATACCATGTAATTCACAAAAGTGATCAAATTCATTAGAAAAATATTCTCCACCTCGATCACTACGAAGAACTTGTATTTTCTTATCATGCATATTTTCTACTTCCATTTTATATTTCTTAAACATTTCAAAAGCTTCATCTTTATTTTTAAGCAAATACACATAAGTAAATCTAGAACAATCATCAATAAAGGTTATAAAATATCTTTTTTCTCCTCTAGTAATATTGCCATTTAACTCACAAATATCACTATGAATAAATTCTAATAAATGTGTATTTCTTTCAACCTTAGGAAAAGGTTTCTTAGTAATTTTGGATTGTATGCAAATATATATCACATTTCTTATTAGAATCCTTGTTACTAAGATCAATATAGTTATTCTTTTGCATATATTCAATTGATTTGTAATTTAAGTGTGCTAATCTACTATGCCATAAATCACAAGAATCAACAACATACAAGGAAACATTCTCTTTATTAATACTAAGTTTAAACATGCCTTCAGTACAATATCCGTTTCCTACGAATACATCATTCTTAAGTAAGATCACTTTATTGGATTCCATTACAACTTTGAATCCTTTCTTACACAAAAGACTAGCAGAAACTAAATTTTTTCTCAAATCTGGAACATGAAGTACATTTATTAGACTTAATTTCTTTCCAGAGGTAAAATTTAATTCCACAGTTCCTTGACCACAAACTTTGGCTGAGTTGTCATTGCCCATTAAGACCTCTCTATTGTTCACTTCTTCATATGTTTGAATTGGTTGTGATCATTGCAAACGTGAATAGTAGCCCCTGAATCTAACCACCATTCAAGTGATTTTCCTTGTGTTGCTATGTTAACTTCTGTAACCATGCCAATATGCATGTTTTGTACTTTTTCTACAACCATAGCAATTAGATCCTTCTCTTCCACTAAGTTAGTCTTTGGTACTTCTTTTTTCAGAAGTCTACATTCTTTGATATACTGTCCTTTCTTGTGACAATGATAACACTCTCTTTGTCTCTTCTTATCTTGTTTCGAATCTTTAGAGAACTTTCTTTTCTTCTTATTGGTGTTGTTTTCTCCAATGTGATTCACTTTAGAACTTTGAGAAAGATATACAACATCACGTTTTTGAGTTTCCTCCTCTATACGTATATGCCTTAGTAATTTCTCAATTGTGAAGTCCTCACCAAGATGTAAAAGTTTCTTCCTATAACCATTCCATGATGAAGGAAATTTTGAAATAATTGCTCCAACTTGTAATGATTCAGGGATCACCACTTGTAGATCACGAAGTCTACTTACAAGGATTTGTAACTCATGAATTTGATCCATGACAGGCATAGTATCATTCATAATAAATTCAAAATATTTCATCATAATAAACTTATCTGTTCCTTGTCATTCGGTATTGTACTTTTCTTCCAAAGATTTCCAAATCTCTAATGGTGATTGAATTGACATGTAGAGATCATAGAGTCGGTCGGACAAAGTATTGAGAATATGACATCGACATGCAAAAGTATCTTCATCACGTTTCTTTTTCAGTTGAACAATCTTTTCTTTCTCTTCTGGTGTGGAATTTTTAGCGGCATCGGCAATTGGTGTAGTCTTTGGGTCAATCACATATGCAAGATTGAGAACTGAAAGAAGAAATATCATCTTGTCTTTCCAACGATTGAAGTTCATTCCATCAAAGCGATCTAATTTGACAAACTCTTGATTCATGACCTTAAATGTAGTGTTTTGATCTTGTGCCATCTTCAAGAAATATCTCTCTAAAATTGTTGGGTATATGAAGATGGTAAGATGACAAAATCTTATATTTATGTAGTGGTTTCAAGGCACGATTAGATACTCTCCCAGGATACAATGAAACCTAAGAATTTCTTAATTAACAATAGTAAGAAATTTTAAACTCTCTTGAACAAAGAAAATCTCTTAATGGTTGAGTAAATTGTACACTTAGTACTACAAATCTGAAATAGTGGATAAGGACTTATTTATACATATTGCACGTAGCAATTATGATTAGTTACGTATACAAATGGTTGTGTCTTTTCTATTGCCAATAGATACAATATTTTGAACATACACAACTCTTAAAGAGTTGTATCCCTTTAGCCAATAGACACAATATTTTGAACATACACAATCCTTAAAGAGTAGTGTCCCTTTAGCCAATAGGCACAACATTTTGAACATACACAATCCTTAAAAGGTTGTGTCCCTTAAACCAAATGGTACTAAACGGTTAGTAACCGTTTATTAATATTAATAATATTAATATTAATATCAATAATATTAATAATATTAATTAATAAAATTTGTAAATACCCTTCAATCCCCCACTATTTATAAAATTTAAATGTCATACAAGTATATACATAAAGAATGTGTCACTAAAATTAAACATTCTTTTAGTGTAAATTTTAAAGTTCTAACGAAGTAATAGGTGTCTAATCGATTAAAC
>NC_029787.2:17668746-17686265 GCF_000816755.2 Arachis ipaensis
GTCGGATAAAGTATTGAGAATATGACATCGACATGCAAAAGTATCTTCATCACATTTCTTCTTCAATTGAACAATCTTTTCTTTCTCTTCCGGTGTGGAATTTTCAGGGACATTGGCAATTGGTGTAGTCTTTGGGTCAATCACATATGTAAGATTGAGAATTGATAGAAGAAACATCATCTTGTCTTTCCAACGGTTGAAGTTCGTTCCATCAAAGCGATCTAATTTGACAAACTCTTGATTTATGACCTTGAACGTAGTGTTTTGATCTTGTGCCATCTTCAAGAAATATCTCTCTAAAATTGTTGGGTATATTAGTATGAGAAGATGACAAAATCTTATATTTGTGTAGTGGTTTCAAGGCATGATTAGATCGCTTTCTTTAGAGAGATATTTGTCCCCACACTTAGTTGCTGTAGGGTTGATGACAATACTCTCCCAAGATATAATGAAACCTAAGAATTTTTTAATTAGCAATAGTAAGAAATTCTCAACTCTCTTGAACAAAAAAAAATCTCTTAATAGTTGATTAAAATGTACACTTAGTACTTGTATTTCTGAAATAGTGGACAAGGACTTATTTATACATATTGCAGGTTGCAATTATGATTAGTTACGTATACAAATGATTGTGTCTTTTCTATTGCCAATAGATACAATGTTTTGAACATACACAATTAGTTGTATGTTGTATCCCTTTAGCCAATAGACACAATATTTTGAACATACACAATCCTTAAAGAGTAGTGTCCCTTTAGCCAATAGGCTTTGAACATAAATTTGTATTTTTTGTATTTATATAGCATATCTATATATTAATTTTAGGATTCTATACTTTTATTACTTTGATTCTACTAGTAGCTATATATACATTGTACTCATCCAATAATTAATCTGTCAATTATTATTACTATTAAAAGAATCATTAGAATCGAATTAGATCAATTAGTATCATTTGTATTTATATAGCATATCTATATATTAATTTTAGGATTCTATACTTTTATTACTTTGATTCTACTAGTAGCTATATATATCTCTTGTACATTGTACTTTTTCTCAAGGTAAATAATACACTATTTCAGATTACTCTCTTATTCCTAACATGGTATCAAAGCCATGGCATCCTCCTTGAAGAGAATAAGTTAATTTTCTTCTTGTGAAATCACCGTACTTTTCATATTTTTTTTTGTATCATTTTTTTCCTTCTCTTTTATCAATGTTTTGATGCTTTTCTGACTTCACCGATTAGCTCATCCATTACTTACTTATTCTCATGGAGAAACCATATGTTTTTTGTCACTTTCTGATAGTTTGTCATCTCTTCGCACTTTGTCACTTTTTAACAGTTTTCCGGCAGTTTGCCATCTTTTCAACAGTTAGCCACGCTTGCAGCAGTTCCGTCTGCGTTCTCTTTCGGCAGTTTTGTGTACGTTCCCTTTCGGCAGTTTCGTATGCGTTTCCTTGTGATAGTTCCGTCTGCGATTCCTTCCGACAATTCTGTCTGTGTTTTCTTTAGGCAGTTTTGCCTGCACGCACCCGTTCTATCAATTTATGCATTTTTTTATTTAGTTGTTTCAAATAAGTTTGAAACTCAAGTTGTCACTTGAGTTTAAGGAGGGATGTTAGAGTATAATTAGGATCAATTAGCATTATTTAACATATCTAAATATTTATTATAGAATATTACGTCTTTATTATTTCGATTTTCTTAGCACCTATAAATTTTCTTTTATATTGTATTATTCTATACAACTTAAATACTCACAAACATTTTTCCTATTGCTCCCTCTCCCCTTTCTAACCCACAAACTAACCGGCAAGTGCACTGGGTCGTACCAAGTAGTACCTCAAGTGAATGAGGGTCGATCCCACGAGGATTGATGAACTAAGCAACAATGAGTGTGTGATTTACTTAGTTAGACAAATAGAAAATAGTGTTTTGAGAGTTCAATTGCATCAAACAGTAAATTCAGAAAATCAGAAAGCAAGCAGTAAACGGGTTATGAAATATATGGAGAAAACAGTTAAGGTTTCAAAGATATTTATTTTCCGGATTAACTTTTCTTACCAACTATTTCAATCATACAAGATTCAATTCATGGCAAACTATATGTGACTAAACCCTAATTCCTTAGACTTTTTTAGTCTCCTCTAACCTTCATCAACCGTAAATTCCTTGGTCACTTGATTCCAATTAGAGGATTAAGTTCAATTCTTGTTTATGTGCCACAGAAATCCTAATTACCCAAATATAAGAGGATTATATGTCACGTATTCCGTTAAGTCCAGATAATTAAAGATTTAGAAGAAATTATTTTCAAGCTATTGTTCAAGCAAAGAGCTTTTCCAAGTTTTACAAGAACCCAATTAGAACAAGGGTCATACTTCCATTCCACCCAAATTCATAAGATAAAGAACAAAAACAATTCTTGAAATTGAAATCAATACATGAATTAAAATAGAACAATAATAGTATTAATCCATAGAATAAACAGAGCTCCTAACCTTAACAGTGGATGTTTAGTTGCTCATGGTTCAGAGAGAAAACAAGGATTCTGAAAAACTATAAAGCGCGGAATGAGGTATGACTGTATGAGAGAAGAGAATCAACTCGAAGGGCTTATTCTTTTTCCTTTTATAACTAATTGGTGCACGAAATTGTGATCTCAACGGCGCCAAAAACTTGGTACGCACGTTCATAATCTCAATTCTTCTTCACAACTTCGCACAGCTAACCAGCAAGTGCACTGGGTCGTCCAAGTAATAAACCTTACGTGAGTAAGGGTCGATCCCACAGAGATTTTCGGCTTGAAGCAAGCTATGGTCATCTTGCAAATCTCAGTCAGGCAGATTCAAATGGTTATAAGGTTTTGATAATTAAAATATAAATAAAAATATAAAATAAAATAGAAATACTTATGTAATTCATTGGTGAGAATTTCATATAAGCGTATGGAGATGCTTTGCTTCTTCTGAATCTCTGCTTTTCTACTGTCTTCATTCAATCATTCATACTCCTTTCCATGGCAAGCTGTATGTTGGGGATCACCGTTGTCAATGGCTACCGTCCGTCCTCTCAGTGAAAATGGTCCAAGTGCGCTGTCACCACACGGCTAATCAGCTGTCGGTTCTCGATCATGTTGGAATAGGATCCATTGATCCTTTTGCGTCTGTCACTACGCCCAACACTCGCGAGTTTGAAACTCGTCACAGTCATCCCTTCCCAGATCCTACTCGAAATACCACAGACAAGGTTTAGACTTTCCGGATCTCAGGAATGGCCGCCAATAATTCTAGCTTATATCACGACGACTCCGATCTTTCGGAATGGAGGCTAAGAGATACACGCTCAAGCTATTGCAGATAGAATGGAAGTGGTTGTCAGGCACGCGTTCATATGTGAGAATGATGATGAGTGTCACGGATCATCACATTCATCAGGTCGAAGTGCGAGTGAGTATCTTGGAATAAGAATAAGCTTGAATTGGATAGAAAAACAATAGTACTTCGCATTAATTCATGAGGAACAGCAGAGCTCCACACCTTAATCTATGGGGTGTAGAAACTCCATCGTTGAAAATACATAAGTGATAATGGTCCAGGCATGGCCGAATGGCCAGCCCCCTAAACGTGATCAAGAGATCGAAAGTGATACAAAGATAGTCTCAAAAATGATCAAAAGATGTGAAATAAATCACTAAAAGTACTTTTTATACTAAACTAGTAGCTAGGGTTACAGAAATAAGTAAATGATGCAGAAATCTACTTTCGGGCCCACTTGGTGTGTGCTTGGGCTAAACATTGAAGCTTTGCACGTGTAGAGGCTTTTCTTGGAGTTAAACGCTAGGTTGTAGCCTGTTTCTGGCGTTTAACTTCAGAATATGGCAGGAAGTTGGCGTTTGAACGCCAATTTGTGTCATCAAAACTCAGGCAAAGTATGGACTATTATATATTTCTGAAAAGCCCTAGATGTATACTTTCTAACGCAAATGAGAGCACGCCATTTAGGTTTCTGTAGCTCCAGAAAATTCGTTTCGAGTGCACGGAGGTCAGAATCCAACAGCATCTGCAGTCTTTCTTCAGCCTCTGAATAAGATTTTTGCTCAGGTCCCTCAATTTCAGCCAGAAAATACCTGAAATTATAGAAAAATACAAAAACTCATAGTAAAATCTAGAAATATGATTTTTATTTAAAAACTAATAAAAATATACTAAAAATTAACTAAAACATACTAAAAACTATGTAAAAATAATGCCAAAAAGCGTATAAATTATCCGCTCATCACAACACCAAACTTAAATTGTTGCTTGCCCCCAAGCAACTGAAAATCAAATAGGATAAAAAGAAGAGAATATACTATAAATTCCAAAATATCAATGAAACTTAGCTCCAATTAGATGAGCGGGACTAGTAGCTTTTTGCCTCTGAATAGTTTTGGCACCTCACTTTATCCTTTGAATTTCAGAATGATTGGCATCTATAGGAACTCAGAATTCAGATAGTGTTATTGATTCTCCTAGTTCAGTATGTTGATTCTTGAACACAGCTACTTTATGAGTCTTGGCCGTGGCCCTAAGCACTTTGTTTTCCAGTATTACCACCGGATACATAAATGCCACAGACACATAACTGGGTGAACCTTTTCAGATTGTGACTCAGCTTTGCTAGAGTCCCCAATTGGAGGTGTCCAGGGTTCTTAAGCACACTCTTTTTTTTGCTTTGGATCACGACTTTAACCGCTCAGTCTCAAGGTTTTCACTTGACACCTTCACGCCACAAGCACATGGTTAGGGACAGCTTGGTTTAGCCGCTTAGGCCAGGATTTTATTCCTTTGGGCCCTTCTATCCATTAATGCTCAAAGCCTTGGATTCTTTTTACCCTTGCCTTTTAGTTTAAAGGGTTACTGGCTTTTTGCTCTTGCCTTTTGGTTTAAAGAGCTCTTGGCTTTTTCTGCTTGCTTTTTCTTTTTCTTTCTTTTTTTCTTTTATTTTCGCCATTTTTTTTTCGCAAGCCTTGTTTTTCACTGTTTTTTCTTACTTCAAGAATCAATTTTATGATTTTTCCCATTATCGATAACATTTCTCCTTTTTCATTATTCTTTCAAGAGCCAACAATTTTAACATTCATAAACAACAAATTCAAAAATATGCACTGTTCAAGCATTCATTCAGAAAACAAAAAGTATTGTCACCACATCAAAATAATTAAACTAATTTTAAGGATGAATTCGAAATCATGTACTTCTTGTTCTTTTGTGATTAAAAACATTTTTCATTTAAGAAAGGTGATGGATTCATAGGACATTCATAGCTTTAAGGCATAAACACTAGACACTAATGATCATGTAATAAAGACACAAACATAAATAAGACATAAAGCATAGTAAATGAAAAACAAAAAAATAAAGAACAAGAAAATTAAAGAACGGGTCCACCTTAGTGATGGCGGCTAGTTCTTCCTCTTGAAGATCTTATGGAGTGCTTTAGCTCCTCTATGTCTCTTCCTTGCCTTTGTTGCTCCTCCCTCATAGCTCTTTATTCTTCTCTAATTTCATAGAGGAGGATGGAATGCTCTTGGTGCTCCACCCTTAGTTGTCCCATGTTGGAACTTAATTCTCCTAGGGAGGTGTTAATTTCCTCCCAATAGTTTTGTGGAGGAAAGTACATCTCTTGAGGCATCTCAGGGATTTCATGATGAGGAATTTCCTCATGCTCTTGTTGAGGTCCATGAGTGGGCTCTCTTGTTTGCTCCATCATTTTCTTAGTGATGGGCTTGATGGACCTTTGAGATGAATCTCTCCATCTCCCATGACTCAGAGGTGGAAGCTTTTGCTTTCCCTTTCCTCTTTCTAGAGGTTTCTCTGGCCTTAGGTGCCATAAATGGTTATGGAAAAATAAAAAGCAACGCTTTTACCACACCAAACTTAGAAGGTTTGCTCGTCCTCGAGCAAAAGAAGAAAGAAAGGAGGAGAAGAAGAAGAGATGGAGGAGATGGAATGTGTGGTAGGTTCGTCCAGGGAAGGGTGATAGTGTGTATGAGGGGTTGGGTTTGGGAGGGAAGAGTGGTGAAGAGGTGATAGGTGAAGGGTATTTGGGGAAGAGTGTTATGAAAAGGTGTGAAGAAGAGAGAGAAAAAGGTGGGGTAGGTGGGGATCCTGTGGGGTCCACAAATCCTAAGGGGTCAAGGACTTATCATCCCTGCTCCATTTAGGCGTGTAAACGCTCTTAGAGTACAACACTGGCATTTAACGCCAAACTGCTACTTGTTTCTAGCGTTAAACGCCAGCTTTTCTCCCTTTATTGGTGTTTAACGCCAAGTTGGTGCTTGTTTCTGGCGTTAAATGCCAGACTGTAGCTTGTTTCCGGTGTTTAACGCCAGCTTGATGCTTCTTTCTGGCCTTAAACACCAGTCTGATGCTTCTTACTGGCGTTTAAATGCCAGAGAGCTCTTCCTCCAAGGTGAGCTATTTTTTATTCTGTTTTTGATTTTTTAGTTGTTTTTGTGACTTCACATGATCATCAACCTACAGAAAACATAAAATAACAATGGAAAATAAATAGATATAATTAAATAACATTGGGTTGCCTCCCAATAAGCGCTTCTTTAATGTCAATAACTTGACAGTGAGCTCTCATGGAGCCTCACAGATAATCAGAGCAAGGTTGGGGCCTCTCAACACCAAACTTAGAATTTGGTTGTGGCCTCCTAACACCAAACTTAGAGTTTGAATGTAGGGGTTCTATTTGACTTTGTATTGAGAGAAGCTTTTCATGCTTCCTCTCCTTGGTTACAGAAGGAGAACCTTGAGTCTTGAATATAAGGTAGTCCTCATTCAACTGAAGGACCAACTCTCCTCTGTCAACATCAATAAGGAAGTTCAATAGAATCTCTATGGTCTCTGTATGAGCCTCAGATTCCTTTGGGCAGCGTTTGGTTTCAAAGACACAGACACAGAGACATGGACATGCTAGAACATGTCCTATGTTTGTTTGTTGAGACACACATCTTTAATGAACACGTTAGTACACAAGTATACACAAAATATATGTATTCAATATACTTCCAAAATATTGAGACACAGAGACACAATCAATTCGACACAATTTTTTACTCTTTTATCCCTTGTTAATTTCTTAACCCTAATTCTTTTTTCTGTCTCTCCTTCTCCATCCACCGTGACTGTTCTCCTTCTTTCTTCCTCCTTCCTCCCTCCCTCCTCCCTCTTTCTGCCGTCGCATCCCGTCGTCCAGATTCACTATCAGCACTGCATCTCCTCGTCCAGATTCACCCCACCGCGTCTCCCCCTTCGTCTAGATCCGCGTGCCGCCGCCGCTGCGTCTTCCACATCATCCAGATCCGAGCGCTGCTGCTGTGTCTCCTCCTTCGTCCAGATCCGTGCGCTGCTATTCGTCTACTCTTTCGTCCAGATCCGCCGCCATTGCTACGTCTCCTTCGTTCAGATTTGTGGCTGTCACCTCTCCTCCCTCTTCGTGATGCCCATGGCCGCTTCTCCCTCTTCCTCTTCGAGTTTGCCATTGTCGCCTGTTCCTCTACTTTAGGTCTTCTCTTTTCACAGTTTGATCTTCAATTACCTTCTCCTTCTTTTTTGTTTTTTTGTTGAAAAATAAAAATTCTTATTGATTCTTGTAAAATTTTTGCTAATTGATTTATGGTAAATCGTGTGTGATGATGAATCTGTAGTGGTAGAGATGGTGGATGATAGTGGTAGCAATGGTGGCTGATTTTTTTTTATAAGGATAATATGGATTTTTTCTAATTTTATTGGGTCTTGTTCAATGTTTACCAAACACAGTACATAGACACTAATAATTTGTGTCCATGTCTTTAATGTCTATGTCTCTGTGTCTTTGTCTCAAGAGATACATAAACCAAACGCTGTCTTGGTTCCTCAAGGAGAAACTCCTTTCTGTCCAGAGGATGTCCCATAAGGCTTTTCTCACTGAGACTCACGTCCTCCTTACTCTCTCCAGGTTCGGCCATGTTGTTCATGGTTATGACCTTGCACTCTCTCTTGGAATTTTCTTCTGTATTGCTTGGGAGAGTACTGGGAGGAGTTTCAGTAATCTTCTTACTCAGCTGACCCACTTGTGCCTCCAAATTTCTAATGGAGGACCTTGTTTCATTCATGAAACTTAGTGTGGTCTTAGATAGATCAGAGACTATGGTTGCCAGGCCAGATTGGCTCTGTTCAGAATTCTCTGTCTGTTGCTGAGAAGATGATGGAAAAGGCTTGCCATTGCTAAACCTATTTCTTCCACCATTATTATTGAAGCCTTGTTGAGGCTTCTGTTGATCCTTCCATGAGAAATTTGGATGATTTCTTCATGAAGGATTATAGGTGTTTCCATAGGGTTCTCCCATGTAATTCACCTCTGCCATTGCAGAGTTCTCAGGATCATAAGCTTCTTCTTCAGAAGATGCTTCTTTAGTACTGTTGGATGCAGCTTGCAATCCATTTAGACTCTGAGAAATCATTTGACTTGCTGAGTCAATATTTTGTTCTGAGCCAATATGGCATTCAGAGTATCAATTTCAAGAACTCCCTTCTTCTGAAGCGTCCCATTGTTCACAGGATTCCTCTCAGAGGTGTACATGAACTGGTTATTTGCAACCATTTCAATGAGTTCCTGAGCTTCTGCAGGGGTTTTCAGATGAAGAGATCCTCCTGCAGAATGGTCCAATGACATTTTTGATAACTCAGACAGCCCATCATAGAATATACATATGATGCTCCATTCTGGAAGCATGTCAGTAGGACACCTTTTGATCAATTGCTTATATCTTTTCCAAGCTTCATAGAGGGACTCACCTTCCTTCTGTCTGAAGGTTTGGATTTCCACTCTAAGCTTGCTCATCTTTTGAGGTGAAAAGAATTTGGCCAGGAAAGCACTGACCAGCTTTTCCCACGAGTTCAGGCTTTCCTTAGGTTGTGAATCCAACCATGTTCTAGCTCTGTCTCTTATAGCAAAAGGGGAAAGCATAAGCCTGTAGACCTCGGGATCAACTCCATTGGTCTTGATAGTGTCACAGATTTGTAAGAATTCAGCTAAGAACTGATGAGGATCTTCCAATGGAAGTCCATAAAACTTGCAATTCTGTTGTATTAGAGAAACTAATTGAGGTTTAAGCTCAAAGTTGTTTACTTCAATGGCAGGAATTGAGATGCTTCTTCCATAGAAGTTAGAAGAGGGTGCAATAAAGTCACCAAGCAACTTCCTTGCATCTCCACCATTGTTATTGGGTTCGGCCATGTCTCCTTTTTCGAAAATTTCTGTCAGGTCCTCTCCAAGGGGTTGTGCTTTAGCTTCTCTTAGTTTCCTCTTAAGAGTCCTTTCAGGTTTAGGATCAGCTTCAATAAGAATGTCTTTATCTATGTTCCTGCTCATATGAAAAAGAAGAGAACAAAAAAGAAGAGGAATCCTCTATGTCACAGTATAGAGATTCCTTTATATGAGTAGAAGACTAGAAGAATATAAGAAGGAGAAGAGAAAAATTCGAACACAGAGAAGAAGAGGGGGTTCAAATTTTGAGTGGAAGAGGAGAGGTGTTAGTAAATAAATAAATAATTAGAAAGAGACGAGAGATAGAAGAATTCAAAATTTAAATTAAAATAAAAGGAAAAATATTTTTGTTTTTATTTTAATTATTAGTTAGAATTCGAAAACTAAAAAGAGAAATTAAATTAAAATTAAAATTTAAAAAAATTAGTTAATTAAAAGGAATTTTGAAAAAGTGGGGAGGAGTTTTCGAAAATTAGAGAGAGAAAATTAGTTAGGTGGTTTTGAAAAAGATATGATTGAAATAGAAAACTTTTAAAATCAAACAAAAAGTTAAGTAGTTAATTGAAAAAGATTTGAAAATCAAATTTGAAAAGATAAGAAGTTAGAAAAGATTTTGAAATTAAGTTTTGAAAAAGATATTATTGGAATTTATTTTGAAAAATATTTGAAAAAGAAATTTAAAAAGATTTGATTTTAAAATTAAAGTTGATTACTTGACTAATAAGAAACTAAAAGATATGATTTTAAAATTTAAAGATTGAAACTTTTCTTAATAGGTAAGTAACAACTTGAAATTTTTGAATCAATCACATTAATTGTTAGTAATGATTTTGAAAATCAAATTTTAAAATTTCCAAAAATATTAAGAAGGAAATTGAAAAAGATTTGATTTTTGAAAAAGTTTTGAAAAGATAGGATTTTTAAATTAAAAATTTGACTTGACTCATAAGAAACAACTAGATTTTTAAAACTTTTGACTAAATCAATCCAAATTTTCGAAATTTATGAGAAGAATAAGGGAAAGATATTTTTTTTATTTTTGAATTTTTAATGAGGAGAGAGAAAAAAAAGATATCATTTTGATGTTTTTCTCTTTTTCTTATTAAACAACAAAAATGAAACAAAACATAAAAATTTAAGATCAAAATGAGTAATGCATGCAAGAACACTTTGAATGTCAAGATAAACACCAAGAACACTTTGAAGATCAAGATGAACATCAAGACTTATTTTTAAAAATTTTTAAGAAAAGAAAAACATGTAAGACACCAAACTTAAGAATTTTTAAACTTTAGACACTAATAATTCAAAAATGCATATGAAAAACTAGAAAAGACACAAAACATAAAAATGCAAAGATCAAACAAAGAAGATCATCAAGAACAACTTGAAGATCATGAAGAACAAAACTCAATGCATGAAATTTTCAAAAATTTTTAGGAAATTAAAAAGATGCAATTGACACCAAACTTAAAATTTGACACTAGATTCAAACAAGAAACACAATTATTTTTGGTTTTATAATTTTGTAAAATTTTTTGGATTTTTTTCAAAAATTATTTTGAAAAAGAAAAATAAGGATTTCAAAAATTTTAACAAGAATTCCAGGAATCATGCAATGTTAGTCTAAAGCTCCAGTCCAGGAATTAGACATGGCTTACTAGCCAACCAAGCTTTCAGTGAAAGCTTCGGTCCAAAACACTAGACATGGCCAATGGCCAGCCAAGCTTTAGCAGAACATTGCATACAACAGCTAAATTGCTGAGAAAGACAAAGAAGCTCTTCTAAGGATAAGTGAAACCTCGGTCCAAAAGATTAAACATGGCTTAACAACCAGCCAGGATTCAACATATCTCATGAAACTCTAGAATTCATTCTTAAAAATTCTGAAGTCATAGAATAATTTATTTTTTTTTTGAAAATTTTTTCGAAAATAAAAATAATAAAAACAAAAAGCTTAAAATTAAAATAAAATTACCTAATCTGTGCAACAAGATGAACCGTCAGTTGTCCAAACTCGAACAATCCCCGGCAACGGCGCCAAAAACTTGGTGCACGAAATTGTGATCTCAACGGCGCCAAAAACTTAGTACGCACGTTCATAATCTCAATTCTTCTTCACAACTTCGCACAGCTAACCAGCAAGTGCACTGGGTCGTCCAAGTAATAAACCTTACGTGACTAAGGGTCGATCCCACGAAGATTGTCGGCTTGAAGCAAGCTATGGTCATCTTGCAAATCTCAGTCAGGCAGATTCAAATGGTTATAAGGTTTTGATAATTAAAATATAAATAAAATATAAAATAAGATAGAAATACTTATGTAATTCATTGGTGAGAATTTCAGATAAGCGTATGGAGATGCTTTGCTTCTTCTGATTCTCTACTTTCCTACTGTCTTCATTCAATCATTCATACTCCTTTCCATGGCAAGCTGTATGTTGGGGATCATCGTTGTCAATGGCTACCGTCCGTCCTCTCAGTGAAAATGGTCCAAGTGCGCTGTCACCGCACGGCTAATCAGCTGTCGGTTCTCGATCATGTTGGAATAGGATCCATTAATCCTTTTGCGTCTGTCACTACGCCCAACACTCGCGAGTTTGAAGCTCGTCACAGTCATCCCTTCGCAGATCCTACTCGAAATACCATAGACAAGGTTTAGACTTTCCGGATCTCAGGAATGGCCGCCAATAATTCTAGCTTATACCACGAAGACTCTGATCTTTCAGAATGGAGGCTAAGAGATACACGCTCAAGCTATTGCAGATAGAATGGAAGTGGTTGTCAGGCACGCGTTCATAGGTGAGAATGATGATGAGTGTCACGGATCATCAAATTCATCAGGTCGAAGTGCGAGTGAGTATCTTGGAATAAGAATAAGCTTGAATTGGATAGAAAAACAATAGTACTTCGCATTAATTCATGAGGAACAGCAGAGCTCCACACCTTAATCTATGGGGTGTAGAAACTCCATCGTTGAAAATACATAAGTGATAATGGTCCAGGCATGGCCGAATGGCCAGCCCCCTAAACGTGATCAAGAGATCAAAAGTGATACAAAGATAGTCTCAAAAATGATCAAAAGATGTGAAATAAATCACTAAAAGTAGTTTTTATACTAAACTAGTAGCTAGGGTTATAGAAATAAGTAAATGATGCAGGAATCCACTTACGGGCCCACTTGGTTTGTGCTTGGGTTGAGCATTGAAGCATTGCACGTGTAGAGGCTTTTCTTGGAGTTAAACGCCAGGTTGTAGCCTGTTTCTGGCATTTAATTCTAGTTTGTAACTTGTTTTTGGCGTTTAACTTCAAAATAGGGCAGGAAGTTGGCGTTTGAACGCCAGTTTACGTCATCAAAACTCGGGCAAAGTATGGACTATTATATATTTCTGGAAAGTCCTAGATGTCTACTTTTCAACGCAATTAAGAGCGCGCCATTTGGGTTTCTGTAGCTCCAAAAAATTTATTTCGAGTGTAGGGAGGTCAGAATCCAACAGCATCTGCAGTCCTTCTTCAGCCTCTGAATAAGATTTTTGCTCAGGTCCCTCAATTTCAGCCAGAAAATACCTGAAATCACAGAAAAACACACAAATTCATAGTAAAGTCCAGAAATGTGATTTTTATTTAAAAACTAATAAAAATATACTAAAAATTAACTAAAACACACTAAAAACTATATAAAAACAATGCCAAAAAGCGTATAAATTATCCACTCATCACTAATCCTAATTAATGTAAAATATATTTTCTAAAACTAAATAATATATTTTCCTATTTATAAATAAAATAAAGTTTTAATCAAAATTAATAAAAGATCTTCGTTGCCATCATCAGAATAGATGCGGGAACCACTCCTTTCTCTTGAGCTGGCGCCTAACTTGGAGAATCCCAAGTTAGGCGCCGCATTGGCCGAATGGAATTGAATCTTCTTCTTTTAGGTGGCGCCTAACTTGGAAAACATTTTTTCTATTGCTCCCTCTCCCTTTTCTAACATGGTATCAAAAGCTTAGGTTATATTTTTTCCAGCAACAATTGGTTCATTGTCCTTTTGTTTTCTTTTCCGGCAGTCTTCTTTGTCCTTGATTTTCATTTTCTTTTCGACGCTTTGGTGTCACCACTCACACCATCGTCTTCGTCTCGTCATCACGAGTTCAACGAGTCCCAAAACGTCGCCGGAAGCTTCCACACGCACCGCCACGCGCCGCCGGAAGTCGCTGCCGTCACCAGCTCCTTCTCCTCTCCAGGTTCATTTCAGACCGTCGGATGCGCACTTGATCAATGGTTCAAAGGCTCCCACGTGTTACGTCTCTGCTTGTCTGCCAAACTCGCACTTGGACCTGACTCGGCCCGACAGACTCACGCCTAGACCCGACCCACTCCGCCAGACTCGCGCCTAACCTGACCTGATTCGTTGGTTGATTCGTCTGTCCAGTCAGCGCTGACGTGGTAGACAGTGGGACCCTCCCTAAGGTTTTTTGGTGATCTCTTTTCGATTCTGCCCTTTGATTTCTCATTTTCTGCTCCGAAATTACAGTTTTCTCTAATCTCTTTGATCTATGTGTTTACTATTATGGAAACATTAGATGTTTTTGCTGCCACAGACAGAAAGAGTAAATTCTATTGAAACTGTAACTGCTTCGGGTACCTCTTCTCCAACTGTCCTTCTGTTGAATGTCACACATGCCACCAAAAAGGTCACATTAGCTACCATTGTTCACAGTTGTTCCGCCATTATTGCAAGCTCTCGGGACATTGATTACTACATGTCCTACTCGCCAACCACGTCCTGCTCATCATCCTTCTCATCCCAAGAATGGGTTTGCTTCTGCTGTTGCTACTGAATCTCCCACCTCTACTCCTCTCAATCCGCCTCCTGTATCTCTATCCGATATTGCATCTCTTCTTAAGCATCTTCTTTCCCTTGCTGGTAATACTCATGCTGCTTTTTCGACTCCTCCAAGTAATTCTAAATGGTATTTTGATTCTGGTTGCTTTAACCACATGTCTCCTTTACGTCATCTTTATTTGTCTTTGGCTAACACTACAAATGTACCTTCTATCAATACCGCTAATGGTTTCCTCTTGCACGCGACACACAATGTTTCTATTTCCCAGCCAACTCTTAATCTTCCTCATACTTATTATATTCCCAAGTTAAACTTTAATCTTATTTCTGTTGGTCAACTTGTTGATCTCAGTTTTAATGTCACTTTTTCCATTTCTGGTTTTCATGTATAGGATCGTCGGACGGGACAGATCATCGGGACTGGACATAAGGTCGGAAGGTTGTTTGAACTCGAGAATCTTCATATCCCTCCTATGCCAAATCTCTATGCTGCTTCTTCTCCTTCTACTCTCCACTTATGGCATCAACGTCTTGCCCATACCTCCTTGGGAAAGATGCGTCCTCTTGTGTCTCAGGGTATTTTGGGTCAGGTTAATCATGAGTCTTTTGATTGCATTTCTTGTCAAATAGCTAAACAACCTGCTTTATCTTTTCACAATAATTCCTCTCTTGCTTGCTCTCCTTTTGATCTTATCCACTCTGATGTTTGGGGTCCCGCTCCCACCGCTTCTATGGGAGGAGCTCGATACTTTGTCATTTTTATTGATGATTATTCACGCTTTACTTGGGTTTATTTGATGACCAATCGCCATGAGTTACCTCAGATTTATATTAACTTTGCCACTATGATTAAAACTCATTTTTCCAAGGACATTAAGGTTTTTCGCCGCGATAATGCTATGGAATACCGTGATTCCAAACTCTTAACCTTTCTTGCAGAACAGGGTACCTTGTCTGAGTTTTCTTGCCATGGTACATCTCAACAAAATGGCCGTGCTGAACGCAAACACCGTCACATTCTTGACTCTGTTCGTGCAATGCTTCTTTCTTCTTCATGTCCTGAGCGTACTTAAGGTGAAGTTGTTCTTATTGCTGTTCATGTTATCAATAGACTCCCTTCTTCTATTCTTGGTAATGTTACTCCCTTTGAGCGTCTTTATCATACCTCCCTAGATTACAATTCTCTTCGAGTTTTCGGTTGTGTCTGTTTTGTTCTTCTTCAGCCTCATGAACATAGTAAACTTGAACCTCGGGCTCGTATATGTTGTTTCCTTGGTTATGGCACTGAACACAAGGGTTATCATTGTTGGGATCCTCTCTTTAACTGTATTTGTATATCTCGTCATGTTGTCTTCTGGGAGCATCACATGTTTTCTCGGTTCTCCTCCTTTGAGTCCATTCCTCCTACTCAGTCACATTTTTTCACTAACCCCAATGTTGATCTTTTTTCTAGTGATGATTCTACAGGTTCTATCTCGAGTCGCCCTCTGGCGCACAAAATTGTGATGTCCAGGCTCAAACAATCCCTGGCAACGTGAGCAACTTGGTACGCGCAATCGTAATTACACTTTGATTATGTAAAATTCATGGCTCTTTCTTTCCCTGGCAATGGCGCCAAGAACATGGTGCCAATACCATGGTTCACAACTTCGATACAACTAACCAGCAAGTGCACTGGGTCGTCCAAGTAATACCTTACGTGAGTAAGGGTCGAATCCCACGGAGATTGTTGGTATGAAGCAAGCTATGGTCACCTTGCAAATCTCAGTCAGGCGGATATCAAACAGTAATTGGTTTTCGAAAATAAATAATAGAATAGGGATAGAGATACTTATGTAATTCATTGGTGAGAATTTCAGATAAGCGTATAGAGATGCGTTTGTTCCTCTGAATCTCTGCTTTCCTGCTATCTTCATCCAATCAGTCTTACTCCTTTCCATGGCTGGCTTTATGCAAGGGAATCACCGTTGTCAGTGGCTACATCCCCTCCTCTCAGTGAAAAATATGCTCACATGCTCTGTCACAGCACGGCTAATCATCCGTCGGTTCTCGATCATGCTGGAATAGGATTCACCCTCCTTTTGCGTCTGTCACTAACGCCCAGCACTCGCGAGTTTGAAGCTCGTCACAGTCATTCATTCATTGAATCCTACTCGGAATACCACACACAAGGTTTAGACTTTCCGGATTCTCTTGAATGCCGCCATCATTCTAGCTTACGCCACGAAGATTCTGATTAAGAGATCTAAGAGATATTCATTCTAGCTTATTTCATGTAGAACGGAAGTGTTTGTCAGACACGTGTTCATAGGGGAGAATGGTGATGAGCGTCATACATAATCATCACGTTCATCACGTTCTTGGGTGCGAATGGATATCTTAGAAGCGAAATAAGATGAATTGAATAGAAAACAGTAGTACTTTGCATTAATCTTTGAGAAACAGCAGAGCTCCACACCTTAATCTATGGAGTGTAGAAACTCTACCGTTGAAAATACATAAGTGAAAGGTCCAGGCATGGTCGAGATGGCCAGCTCCCAAAACGTGATCACAGGATCAGAATACAATCCAGGATGTCAAAAAGACTAGTAAAAGGTTCTATTTATAATAAACTAGCTACTAGGGTTTACATGAGTAAGTAATTGATGCATAAATCCACTTCCGGGGCCCACTTGGTGTGTGTTTGGGCTGAGCTTGAGTGTTGCACGTGTAGAGGTCCTTCTTGGAGTTGAACGCCAGTATTTGTGCCAGTTTGGGCGTTCAACTCTGGTTTTGGCTCCTTTTCTGGCGCTGGACGCCAGATTTGGGTAGAAAGCTGGCGTTGAACGCCAGTTTACATCGTCTATTCTTGGCCAAAGTATGGACTATTATATATTGCTGGAAAGCTTTGGATGTCTACTTTCCAACGCAATTAGAAGCGCGCCATTTCGAGCTTTGTAGCTCCAGAAAATCCATTTTGAGTGCAGGGAGGTCAGAATCCAACAGCATCAGCAGCCCTTCTTCAACCTCTGAATCTGATTTTTGCTCAAGTCCCTCAATTTCAGCCAGAAAATACCTGAAATCACAGAAAAACACACAAACTCATAGTAAAGTCCAGAAATGTGAATTTAACTTAAAAACTAATGAAAACATCCCTAAAAGTAACTAGATCCTACTAAAAATATACTAAAAACAATGGCAAAAAGCGTATAAATTATCCGCTCATCACAACACCAAACTTAAATTGTTGCTTGTCCCCAAGCAAATGAAAATCAAATAGGATAAAAAGAAGAGAATATACTATAAATTTCAAACTATCAATGAGACATAGCTTCAATCAAATGAGCGGGACTTATAGCTTTTTGCCTCTTGAATAGTTTTGGCATCT
>NC_029787.2:17686833-17697657 GCF_000816755.2 Arachis ipaensis
TGCCTTTTGGTTTTAAGGGTTATTGGCTTTTTGCTCTTGCCTCTTGGTTTTAAGAGCTTTTGGCCTTTTCTGCTTGCTTTTTCTTTTTTCTTTCTATTTTTTTCGCCTATTGTTAGAACTTCCCAACCTCTTCTTTGAATTTCATGTCGGATCTCCGGATACTCATTTCTTTTGAGTTTGAAAGGGACATCGGGGATCACCTTCTTCTTGGCCACAACATCATAGAGGTGGTCTTGATGGGCTTTGGAGATGAACCTTTCCATCTCCCATGACTCGGATGTGGAAGCTTTTGTCTTCCCTTTCCCCTTTCTAGAGGATTCTCCGGTCTTAGGTACCATCAATGGTAATGGAAAAACAAAAAGCTTATGCTTTTACCACACCAAACTTAGAATTTTGCTCGCCCTCGAGCAATAAAAGAAAGAATAGATGAAGAAGAAGAAGAAATAGAGGAGAGGGAGAGTGGGGAGTGTTTCGGCCAAGAAGGGTGTAGAGGGGTGTGTTGTGTGAATTTGATGAAGAATGGAGGGCTTTATATAGGGAAGGGAGGGGGGGATTAAGGTTCGGCCATATGGGTGGGAGATTGGTTTTGAATTTTGAAGGTAGGTGGCGTTTATGAGGTAGGTTTATGGGGAAGAGTGGATGGATGTGAGTGGTGAAGAGGTGATGGGGAAGAGTGTTTATGGGGTTGTGTGAAAGAGAGTGGTGAGAAGAAGTGAGTGGAGGTAGGTGGGGATCCTGTGGGGTCCACAGATCCTGAGTGGATGCTGTGGGGTCCACAGATCCTGAGTGGATCCTGTGGGGTCCACAGATCCTGAGGTGTTCAAGGATTTACATCCCTGCACCCATTAGGCATGTAAAAATGCCTTTGCACACAACTCTGGGCGTTTAGCGCCAGGTTGGTGGCCATTTTGGGCGTTCAACGCCCATTTGTGTGCCATTTCTGGCGTTGAATGCCAGAACCATGCCTGTTCTGGCGTTCAGCGCCCAGAAGCTGCCCATTTTGGGCGTTCAGCGCCAGAACCATGCTCTGTTCTGGCGCTGAACGCCAGACAGATGCTCCTCCAGGGTGTGATTTTTCTTCTGCTGTTTTTTTTATTCCGTTTTTAATTTTTATATTTATTTTGTGACTCCACATGATCATGAACCTACAAAGACATATAACTAAAAAATATAGTTAGATAAATTAAAATTGGGTTGCCTCCCAATAAGCGCTTATTTAATGTCAATAGCTTGACAGTGGGCTCTCATGGAGCCTCACAGATGTGCAGAGCTTTGTTGAGACTCTCCAACACCAAACTTAGAGTTTGGATATGGGAGTTCAACACCAAACTTAGAGTTTGGTTGTGGCCTCCCAACACCAGACTTAGAGTTTGACTGTGGGGGCTCTGTCTATGGTCTCTAGATGAGTTTCAGATTCCTTTGGTTCCTCAGAGGGAAACTCTTTATTGATCACTGGACATCCCAGGAGGTCTGCCTCCTTGGGATTCACGTCTTCTCCTCCCTCATTGGGTTCAGCCATTTTGCTTATGTCAATGGCCTTGCACTCTCCTTTTGGATTCTCTTCTGTATTGCTTGGGAGAGTACTAAGAGGGATTTCAGTGATCCTTTTACTCAGCTGGCCCCCTCGTGCTTCCAGATTTCTAATGGAAGACCTTGTTTCATTCATGAAACTTACAGTGGCCTTAGATAAATCAGAGACTAAGTTTGCTAAATTAGAAGTATTTTGTTCAGAGTTCTCTGTCTGTTGCTGAGTGGATGATGGAAAAGGTTTATTATTGTTAAACCTGTTTCTTCCACCATTATTAAAGCCTTGTTGAGGCTTTTGATCCTTCCATGAGAAATTTGGATGATTTCTCCATGATGAGTTATAGGTGTTTCCATAAGGTTCACCTAATTAATTCACCTCTGCTATTGCAGGGTTCTCAGGATCATAAGCTTCTTCTTCATAAGAAGCCTCTTGAGTACTGTTGGATGCAGCTTGCATTCCATTAAGACTCTGAGAGATCATATTGACTTGCTGAGTCAATATTTTATTCTGAGCCAATATGGCATTCAGAGTATCAACTTCAAGAACTCCCTTCTTCATAGGCGTCCCATTGCTCACAGGATTCCCCTTGCAGTTCTGCTGCATCAGAGAAACTAATTGAGGTTTCAGCTCAAAGTTGTTTGCTCCAATGGCAGGAATGGAGATGCTTCTTCCATGTAAATTGGAATTAGGTGCAGTAAAGTCACCAAGCATCCTCCTTGCATTATTATTATTTTCGGCTGCCATCTCCTCTTCCTGTTCGAAAATTTTCTGAAAGGTTATTTCTGGATTGTTGTAATTTAACTTCTCTTAATTTTCTCTTCAGAGTCCTTTCAGTTTCTGGATCTGCTTCAACAAGAATATTCTTGTCCTTGCTCCTGCTCATATGACAAAGAAGAGGGCACAGAAAAAAAAATAATAATAATAATATGGATCCTTTATACCACAGTATAGGGATCCCTTTGTGAGTGGAAGAAAAGAGGGAGACAAAGAGTATGATGTAAAGAAAGAAACACAACTATGAGGATGGCAGAGATGTGAGATGAGATTTTAGTGAATGAATAAATAAATAGAAGGAGATGAGAGAGAGAGAATTTTCGAAAATAATTTTTGAAAAAGAGTTAGTGATTTTCGAAAATAGTTTTTGAAAAAGGTTAGTATTTTTTTCGAAAAAATTTTAAAATCAAAAATAAAAAATAATTAGTTAATAAAAAAGAAATTTTTGAAAAAGAGGGAAGATATTTTCGAAAATTAGAGAGAGAGAGAGTTAGTTAGGTAGTTTTGAAAAAGTTAAGAAACAAACAAAAAGTTAGTCAGTTAGTTGAAACAAATTTTGAAAAGATAAGAAGTTAGGAGGTTAGAAAAGATATTTTGAAACCAACTTTTTTTTTGAAAAAGGTAAGATAAGAAGATATTTTAGAAATTAGTTTTGAAAAAGATTTGATTTTTAAAATCTCAATTAATGACTTGATTCATAAGAAATCACAAGATATGATTCTAGAACTTAAAGTTTGAATCTTTCTTAACAAGCAAGTAACAAACTTCAAATTTTTTAATCAAAACATTAATTGATTATGTTATTTTCGAAAATTTGGTATAAAAATAAGAAAAACATTTTTGAAAAACATTTTTTGAATTTTCGAAAATAACTATGAATTTTGAAAAAGATTTGATTTTTGAAAAAGATTTTGAAAAAGATAAGATTTTCAAATTGGAAATTTGATTTGACTCATAAGAAACAACTTGATTTTAAAAAAATTTGAAAAAGTCAACTCAAATTTTCGAATTTGATGAGAGAAAATGGGAAAGATATTTTTTTTATTTTTGAATTTTTATGATGAGAGAGAAAAAAAACAACAAAAAGACTCAATGCATGAAAATTTTGAATCAAAACAATGAATGCATGCATGAATGATATGAATGTCAAGATGAACACCAAGAACACTTTGAATGTCAAGATGAACATCAAGAACATATTTTTGAAAAATTTTTAATGCAAGGAAAACATGCAAGACATCAAACTTAGAATTCTTTAATGCTTACGCACTAAGAATTCAAGAATGCATATGAAAAACAAGAAAAGACACAAAGCATGCAAATGCAAAGATCAAACAAGAAGACTTACCAAGAACAACTTGAAGATCATGAAGAACACTATGAATGCATGAAAATTTTTGAAAAATGCAAGATGCACATGCAATTGACACCAAACTTATAACATGACACAAGACTCAAACAAGAAACAGAAAAATATTTTTGATTTTTATGATTTTCTAATTTTTTTTTTTGGATTTTTTCAAAAATTATATGAAAAAGAAAAAATAAGGATTCTAAAATTTTTAATATGAATTCCAGGAATCTTGCATTCTTATTCTAAAGCTTCAGTTCAGGAATTAGACATGGCTCACTAGCCAGCCAAGCTTTCAATGAAAGCTCCGGTCCAAAACACTAGACATGGCCAATGGCCAGCCAAGCTTTAGCATGTAAATCAGGAACAGTAGCAGGTGGATTAACAACAACCAGCTTGCTCTTGATAACAAATTGCTGCCTCAGTCCAAATAAATATAGACATGGCTTTACAGCCAGCCAGGCTTCACATGCTTCATGAAACACTAGAATTCATTCTTAAAAATTTTGAATCTAAAATTTTTTTCGAAAACAGGTGAGAAAATTTTGACCTTACGTGAGTAAGGGTCGAATCCCGCGGAGATTGTTGGTATGAAGCAAGCTATGGTCACCTTGCAAATCTCAGTCAGGCGGATATCAAACAGTAATGGGTTTTCGAAAATAAATAATAGAATAGGGATAGAGATACTTATGTAATTCATTGGTCAGAATTTCATATAAGCGTATAGCTAGCTTATTTCATGTAGAACGGAAGTGTTTGTCAGGCACGTGTTCATAGGGGAGAATGGTGATGAGCGTCACACATAATCACCACCTTCATCACGTTCTTGGGTACGAATGGATATCTTAGAAGCGAAATAAGATGAATTGAATAGAAAACAGTAGTACTTTGCATTAATCTTTGAGAAACAGCAGAGCTCCACACCTTAATCTATGGAGTGTAGAAACTCTACCGTTGAAAATACATAAGTGAAAGGTCCAGGCATGGCCGAGATGGCCAGCCCCCAAAACGTGATCACAGGATCAGTGGAAAGCCCTGGATGTCTACTTTCCAACGCAATTGGAAGCGCGCCCTTCTTCAACCTCTGAATCTGATTTTTGCTCAAGTCCCTCAATTTCAGCCAGAAAATACCTGAAATCACAGAAAAACACACAAACTCATAGTAAATTCCAGAAATGTGAATTTAACATAAAAACTAATGAAAACATCCCTAAAAGTAACTAGATCCTACTAAAAACATACTAAAAACAATGTCAAAAAGCGTATAAATTATCCGCTCATCACCCTCCACAGCCTCCTGTTCTTCCTCCCTCTCCATCTCCCGATGATTCCAGACCAGACGATGTTCCTGCTCCTATCGTCATGCCTCCTCCTTCCACTCGTTCTTTCAGGGTAAGAAATACATCTCATCTTCTTGATTATCATTGTTTTTTCTACTATTCTTCATCAACATGAACCTAAGTCATTCAAAGAAGCCTCCACAAATCCAAATTGGCAACAAGCAATGCAGGAAGAAATATAGGCACTTGAAAAAGTACACACTTGGGATTTGGTTGATCCTCCTTCTAATCAGGAAGTTGTAGGGAGCAGATGCGTATACAAGATCAAAGACTCACTCTGATGGTTCTATTGATCGTTATAAGGCCTGATTGGTTGCTCAGGCTTGTACGCAAGAGTATGGTATTGACTATGAAGAGACTTTTGCTCATGTTGCTCGTCTCACATCTGTTCGATCTCTTCTTGCCATTGCTGTAGTAAAAAAATGGTCTCTCAGTCAGATGGATGTGAAGAATGCATTTCTTAATGGAGATTTGAAAAAGACGGTCTATATGAAACCCCCTCCGGGTTATCCTTGTCCTTCTAGCAAAGTTTGTCTCCTTCGCAAGGCACTCTATGGACTTAAGCAAGCTCCTCGTGAATGGTTTGACAAGTTCAGTACTACCATATGCAGTCTTGGTTTCACTTGCAGCCCTGATGAGAATGCTCTCTTCATTCGTAAAAGTGAACGTGGAGTTATTCTTCTACTTCTGTATGTTGATGACATGATCATTACTGGAGATGATGTTGATGGTATCTCTGCTCTCAAGACATCCCTTCAGCATACATTTGAGATGAAAGATTTTGGTTCTCTCAGCTATTTTCTTGGTCTGGAAGTCATATCCACCGATGACGGCATCTATCTCTCTCAAGCTAAATATGCTTCAGATCTCCTTGCTCGAGCTGAAATTACAAATAGTTGCACTAAGTCTACTCCTCTTGAGCCTAATGTTCGATTTACTCCTATGGATGACACTGTTTTGGATAATCCTACTCTTTATTGCCAGCTAGTTGGAGGACTCGTCTACTTAACTGTCACCAGACCAGACATCGCCTATCCGGTTCATGTTCTTAGCCAGTTCTTGTCAACTCCTCATACAACTCACTATGTGGCAGTTCTTCGCATTCTTTGCTACATCAAAGGCACCCTATTCCATAGTCTTTATTTTTCTGCCCATTCATCTTTATCCCTTCAGGCGTACTCAAATGCTGATTGGGTTGGTGATCCTACTGATCGTCGTTCTACTACTGGTTATTGTTTGTTCCTTGGCGACTCTCTCATTTCCTGGCGAGCTAAGAAGCAAATATTCACTGCTCGATCAAGTATAGAAACTGAATACCGTGCTCTTGCTGACACCACTGCTGAAGTTATCTCAATTCGTTGGCTTCTCAAAGACTTTGGTGCTCCTCAGTTATCCCCAACTGATTTTTTTGTGACTACCGCAGTGCTATTCAGATTGTCCATAATGATGTGTTTCATGAACGCACCAAACACATTGAGAATGATTGTCACTTTGTTCAGCAACGTATCCTTATTGGTGCTATTCGTCTCATTGCTGTTGGAACACTGGATCAGACTGCTGATATCTTCACGAAGGCTCATCATCCGACTCATTTCCGGACTCTGTTATCCAAACTCAAAATGGTATCCTTAACTCCCACTTGAGTTTAAGAGGGGATGTTAAAAGAATCATTAAAATCGAATTAGATCAATTAGTATCATTTGTATTTATATAGCGTATTTGTATATTAATTGTAGGATTACATGCTTTTATTACTTTGATTCTACTAGTAGCTATATATATATCCCTTGTATATTATACTTTTTCTCAAGCTGAATAATACATTATTTCAGATTACTCTCTTATTTCTAACAATTACAAACTCTCAAAATATATGTTGAAGTCTAAAATATATTTCTAACAAGGAGAATTATAGCATACAGATCTCATAATGTACAGAGATAAAGATATTCTGTTTTAGCCGTTGGGATTGAGACACGCATGTGAAAAATTGATGGCGCCTTTGTCAGATGCTGGATATTCATAGACGGCTTGTGCGTTGGAGTAGCGGCTTTGTTTGCTGGGTTAAGAGTTCTCTCCGTAACGTGATGGTAAAAGATAACGGAATTGCCTTAATAGGCCAACAAACGAGCTGATAAGTAGGCTCCTCATGTTATGGCTAATGAGTGGCCTCTTGTTGAGTTTTGGAGTTCGTTGACTACATAGAAGTGTATTTGTATGAGTGTGAAATATTAGGAGTGTTAATATTTTGAAGAGAATGAGGAGATTTTGGATTTTCAGTCCCCTTTGAATACAAAAAGAATAGGGTATCTAATTTTCTTTCATTATATATTTATGGAGTCTTTTTTAAATGGGGTGCCTAAAATGAGAGTATGAGATGAATAATTTTGTGCACATTAAATATATCATTTTTACTACGTAATATAAAATTATATAAATATTATTAAAATACATACTATTCAAAAGATTACATATATATATTATTAATTTTTTGTAAGAAAATAATAATTTATTAATATTTAATATTTTGGTTGTTTTATTTATATTTTTAACAAAATAATAGAAACAGAAAATAAACAATAATATTGTTTCTTTAACATTTTTAAATAATATAACAACAACAAAGTATTTATCTCATTTGGTGGGGTTGACTACATAAATTAAACGACGACATTGAGCTCTATTATATATTATATTTACAGAGAGACCATTTACATGTAGATCTCGTTTAACCACCTCATGGATGATTTTCCTAGGTCTTTCTCTGTCTTTCACTCCTTATTCATCATCTTTCATCTCATCCATCCTCCTGACTGGGTGCTCTGTCGGTTTTCTTCTCACATGTCCAAACCACCTGAGATACGATTCTACCATATTTTTCACATTAGGTGCTACTCCAACTCTCTCTCTTATATCATCGTTCCTTATTCTATTCAATCGTGTATGACCACTCATCCATGGCCTCCGTGAATACTTCCATACACAGTCACTTCTCTTTCAACATGGCCATTTAAATCACTCCTAAGAAAATCTTATCTCTCGAAGGTATATCTTGGACCAAACTCCCTAGATCCTCCCAAAACCTTGTCTTGTGTTGCTTGTCCGAACCCACTTGCAGTGCATATGCGCTAATCACATGACAAGTATCTCCTTCTACCACAAGTTTGATAGAGATGATCCGATCTCCCACCCTCTTGACATCCATTACGTCCTTCTTCCACTGCTTATCCACAATAATACCTACCTTATTCCTATTCTCCACCTTTCTAGTATACCAAAGTTTGAACCCCTAAAGTATCCAACTCCCTAGTCTTTGTACTGACCCATTTTGTTTCTTGTAGGCAAATAATGTTAATCTTTCTCCTTGTCATGGTATCCACCACCTTCATGAATTTTCCTGTTAGAGTGCCTATGTTCCGTGTGCCAAATCTCAACCTTCGGTCGCTTTGACCTTTACCTTTTTCTTGTGAACTAGCTTATTTACTCTCGTCCATTCACGAAAATGTGAAAAACCTTGCTCATTTAACACTACACTCAGACACCGATGCAGCAGCTCTTGCTCATTTGACACTGTATGCGAGCTATATAGCGCGTTGCTTCCGGGCAATGACCTAACTTTAGCGCAATAACGTATTTGATCCATGTCATGAAGATTCAACTAAGTTTTTATGTTGACTGTCGAAAACCTAACACAATCCTCCTCCTTTATTCGAGCTTGGGATCGGCTATGTGCTGCATGTGTAACATAGACGAAGTTTCTTTAATATTTTTAAATATCTATAAAAATTATTCTGATTAAGAAAAAACTGGCACAAAAAAAATTTAAGTTATGTTGTCATTTTTACATTGGACAATTTTAGTTGCGAGTCGAGGTAGGACGAATAAGAAGCGATTATATTTATATGTCTATAGACATATAATTTTTTATTAAAATAAGTCTAATCTTTTAATTTTTTAATAATACACTCTACTAATTATATTGTAAATAAAATAAGTAGTATGACATTATTCTAAAAAAAGTTCTAGCTATTATGATTATAGATGCCTTTTATGTTAATTATTATTTTTTAACTTTTTAAATATATTATGATTCTATAAGTATGAATTTATGATGATTAAAAAAATGAAAGAGTTGATATATTTGGTATGAACATTAGGAGTGGCAAAACAGGTCGAATCCGTTGGGCCAATCCGCCGAACCTGCTAAAAAGGGTGGGTTGGGCTAGGATTTAAAACTCGCCAAATTAAAAAAATTCGCCAAACCCGCACCGCCAAATTTGCTGGTTTTGACGGGGTGGGGCAGGCCGGCCCGCCAGGCCAAAGATTTTTATTTTTCTTTTTTTTATTAAATAAAAGAGTGATTACTACTACAAAATTATGAAGTTAAAAATTAAAAAAAAAAAAGATAATAAAAAATTATATTTTAATTTAACTTTTTTTATTTGTATTTAATTTGTTAATAATTATTAACCCGCTGACCCGCCAATGCGCCATAAAACAAGACGGACTAACATTTTGAATCACTTTAGTTGACGGGACAGACCGACCCGTCCCGTTTATGGTTAGTTTGTCGTTTCATTCAAAATGCTTTTACTTCATTTACACAGGGACGGATCCAAGTGTAGTGTTGTGGGGGCAAGTGCCCCCACTACAATTTGAAATTTTTTTTAGTAGTATATGATAAAAATATTTATTTGCTTCCATTAGATTATTAAATTTGACCCCACAATAATTTTTTACTCAAGTTTTGGTATTTAATCATCAATTTAAAAATTTTATATTAGATATTCGTTAGAATGATCAATTTTCATATTTAAACGTAATTAGTGTTCTTTTTTAAAAATCAACTCAAAAGAATATTATTTATCTTCTTTTCAAATTAGCTTTAATTTTTGCGTAGCACCTATATTAATTGAAAGAACTTTTGTAACTATGAATATCAATAAGAGTCGACTTCTAATTGTGTTGGGAAGTGAATTTTTAAATAATTATTTAGTAATATATATGAAAATAGAAAAATTTTGATGGTAGTGTTAAGAGAAAAATTACTTAATTTTTAAAAAATATAAAACCTAAAAGAATAAAATTTTAAATTATATATTATTATTTAAATTACTATTTTAGTGTTTTAATTTATATATTAGATATTTTGAAGACTAATCATATTTTACAATAACAAAATATAATTATAACAATAATCATGTTATATGTACATAAAAAATAATTATCTGTATAAAATGGAGTTGATACATTTGGTATGAACATAAGTGCTTTTAGTTAATTTACATACTTAATTGTATTGTTCTCTCCCTCCCCCTCCACCCTCCACTCCAAGTTGTCAATTTCTTTTCATCGTGGAGGTGAAAAACTACTTAGTTATAGTTGAGTTTTTTTTTATTACTATTATTTAATGTTCATCAACGAGATTTATAAATAATACATTTTTTTCTCAAAAATATTTTTAAATGAAAAAACTTACATTGCTTGAATAATCATCTTTATATTATCATTTAAAGACCCAACATTCATTGTCATATATATACAACATTTGAGGGATAAACTGAGGCCCGAAAGCTAGAGCACCCAACGGAATCCAATTTCACAAAATTCTGTTATGCCACAACAACTTCTCAGGCTCTCAGCTCAGGCTCCCAAAGTCAGCCACAGCTAGTACAAATCTAACACTATACTCCCTTAACCATAGCACGTGTCATCATAAGATAAAATCTCTGTAAATCTTTACATATTTATATTTTTATAGTAGTGCGACCCTTCTAACAATTACAAACTCTCAAAATATATGTTGAAGTCTAAAATATATATTAAAAATA
>NC_029787.2:17697813-17698209 GCF_000816755.2 Arachis ipaensis
TACAAGGTGACAGGTGTAGAATAATTTTTATTAGTGAATGCTTTATTTTTGGATGAAATAGTGAACGTTGAATTAAAGTTTTCTTTTTTTCAATACAACAGACACCCATCTCCTCAGTCCTCGTACACAAATTAGATGCTCTCTTTTTCATCAAGAGAGACTCGAATGCATGTAACATTTTTAGGAGGCAAATATATTTCCCATTAAGACAAGCCTAAAGTTATAATGTTACTCAAGTTCTTTTTTCTTTTTTTGGTTCACAAAGGGGGCTTAGAACCCCAACAAACAAAAAAGAAAAAACTAAAACTTCAACTCAGGAATAATATGGGGTAACAAAACTTTTTTGCTATCATCATCAGTAATAATGTGCTTTAACTCAGGTGTGGGAGGTCAATG
>NC_029787.2:17698408-17699275 GCF_000816755.2 Arachis ipaensis
ATGAATTCCGCTTTTAAACTATTCTTTGCAAGTAGGACTAGAAGTAAGTCGAGTTGAGTTTAACTAGACCAAATTCAAGCTCAGGTAATAAAAATTGAGCTTGGCTCACGGCTCGACTAATTAACAATCGAGTCTATTTCTTAAGTTCAACATCGGCTCACCGAAAGTTCACGAGCTGGTTTGAACTCACGAACTAGCTCAAATAATAGGTAAGATTATATATATATAATTGAGACAGCTCACAAGCTAATGAGCTGAGTTTGAGCTCGACTCATTTAATTTATGAGCTCAATTCCAAGCTCAAGCTCGGCTCAGTAGCTTACAAGTTTAACTTATTGAGTCATTAACGAGTCGAACTCGAATTAGCTCATAAGTTAGCTTAACTCACTTCCAGCCCTATTTATAAGTCAATCTGCACTTCTATTAACTTCTCTACAGGCATGTTTTATATTCAAAATGGCTTTTTTGAACCCCAGATAACTAGGAACTCGGCCCTTCATAATTAGTTCGTCTCTTCCACACTAGAAGATTAGGCCCTCTAATTAATGAAGCCCATTTCATTGAACTCCAAAATTCCAACAGCTACCACATAACATTTGAAGCTTGACCAAAAAAAAAAAAGCTTTGAAGGTGGCTCCCAAAGTTGGGTTTACAAAGAAGCCCAATTCAGAAATTCAGACCTAACAAATATTAAAAGAGGTATTCAGGCCGAAAACGATAGTATATTAGGTAAACAGATGCTTTTGAAATGAACTATGTTTTTATTTATTTTTGTTTCAAATTGGTAGGGTGTTTTTGCCTTGAAAAATAATATAGTTACTTCCTGGAGAGTTAGTTGCACCTATAAATAATATAAATACTACTGTT
>NC_029787.2:17699315-17707238 GCF_000816755.2 Arachis ipaensis
ATATTTTATCTATTAGATATATATTAGAGTATAAAAATGTAGAATATTGAGATATTGATGTAAATTTTTCAATAGATTCATATTTAAAAGAGGTTTACGATAAATTCTTTTAAAATTAATTATTTGTCCCTCTATTAGAAGTGTTTTCAAAATGTACTCATAATATATGAAATAGATCTATGCATTTCAATTAGAGTTATATTCTATGATTATGATTCTACCATATATGTCTTTTTCATTTTGGTGAAAATTGATTTTATGGTATAGATGCTTATGAAAACATTATTGACTTTCTTTAAATAATGCAAAAAAGTTTAAAGTCAATACAAAAAAATTATGGAACCAACATAGAAAATTTTGAAACAAAAACACATAAATATTTTAATAAAAATACAAAAGTTCTATATAAATAATAGAGTACTCGAAAGTTCATATCGCTGATAAAAAAAATTTCAAATTATGCTAACGACAAATTAACCATTAAAAAATTTAAAAATGCGACAAAAAATTAGATATTAAATATATTCTAAAAAAATATTTTAGAGGAGAGATTTTCATGCAAATTTTTGCAATCATCATTAGAAAAATAAGATCTTGTTAAGTGAATTTGTTTAAAAAAATAAGAAGACAAATCTAGAGATCAAATTTTATCCCGAATCTTTTTGTGCACCTTCTAAAGATTTATTCAAATGTTGCTGCAAAAATTCAGATCAAATAGATAAATCATTTGCTAAATACGGAAATTTTTGTCACTTACGAAAAATATAATATATTTTTGTTACATTTTCAAATCATTCAAAGGCAGTTTTGTCGATAACATCTTTTAGGAATTCTTTTTTGTTAGCGACTGAATCTTTCGAATATCAAAATGGTAGTTATCCCTAAATAATATAACATATGAAGAAGAGAAGAAAAAGAGAAAAAGAAAAAGAAAGAGAGAAAGAAGAAGATAGAAGCAAAAAGAAAGAGTAAAAAAATGTAAAAGAAGAGAAAGAAAAAATCGGAAAAAAAATTATAGAACATGGTGAAAAAATGAAAAATATTAGGAAGAAAAAAAAAACTTAATTGTAGATTGGTTGAAAATAGATATATTTATCTAATATTTTTATATCAAAATTAAAGTCTTTGTAGAGAATTACAATTATTAGGTAGCTACCATTAGATGAGTAATGGATTGGAATAGTTTTTTGTATAACTAGTTCAATCACCATCATCCCTATTCTTTATTTCTTATTAACCATGTTTTTATAAAATAAATAAAAATAAAAATTGGATCTAAAATTGAATTAAAAAACGTGCTTATATATTTAAATCAGGCTATTTGCATATTAGATGCCTCTTCAATTTTTGTATTTTGGCTCTATTCTGAATCAAAAATGCTATATTGGCTAAGCTCTAAACAAGTTGCATTGTAGCCAATAGATAATTCCATGAAAAAAAAAGGTATAAATCCAATATCTACTAGTTACATATGGATATGGTGATTCTATATATTATGAAATTGCCCATATGATAAACATGAGCAAATTAACCTAATCTTAGTCTCTTGAAAAGATTAGCACAAGTAACATCAGAAGAAGCATCTATCAAAAATGAGAATAAAAAATGAAGACTCAAAGCATAAGGGTCAACAGAGTTGAACCTAAAAGCAAAACAACGTATATATTAGTACAACATTTGACTAAGGTTGTTATGAAAAGTAACGCATTACATATACACATTACACATCAAATTTGATTGTTTCAAGGAATTCTGAAAGAATATTTGAAAAAGTGACCATGTCAAATCAAGTTAAAAAAAAAAAATATTGTACTGTGAAAAAAATTGGGATTTTAGTTTTANNNNTCTATTCAAATATGGTATTCATTTATCTAAGTATCTTTATTTCAGCTATGTTAATTTATGTTGATGTTAATAAAAAAAATTATGTTGGTGTTAACTTTTTCATCTTACACAACATGATCACATAATAGTAGTATGGCAAAATTTATTCTTAAACAACATGATCACAAATAATTATATCGAATATAAATAGGATTGATAGTATTGATAGGTCTCCAACCTCAAATAAAGACCCACACAATCTTTAAAACAAAATAAAAATAAAAATAAAGAAAAAAAAATGACAAAAAGTCATGAGAGGAGGCTTCTTTCAATTTTGAAAGAAAACAAACGAAACACGCAGAAAGCTTCAAAGGAGAGAAAAAGGAAATTGGGGAAAAAGGGCATGCCATCTTGATCCGATTAAACTAGTAAATTCGCTCAATTTCTCATGAAATTTTAGTATGTTTCCTGGTGTAGAGATAAACATTAAGATATAATTTGCTAGTTGTATTGTCTTTTTTTTTGTCTGATTTGAGATACACACTTTGTGGAGGGTTTATGTTGATTCTATCAGTTTTGATGATGTATTTTGTTGATTGTTGAGATGCCCTAGTGTCACTAGAAAGGCTGATTGTGTACCCATTATTTTGATAGTGGAAGATTTTACTTGACTAGGTCCCGTGGATTTTTTGTCCCTCTTTTGTGGATTTTTCAACGTTAAAATTATGGTGTTTGATTATTTAATTTTTGCCATTATATTTGTTGCTTGGAGTATCTTTGGTATTGCCTATTTAATCGCACAGGTTATGGAAAAATTATTTTTGGTACTTCCGCTGTTAGACAGGTTCTTATTTGAACCTTTGTTGAGTTTTTCCCAGTATCAGAGCTTCGGTTGTTTATCTCTGTACTGTTTAAATGGAGGAAAATACTCATGGGCCAAATATGGTCAAATTGAATTTCCAAAATTACTCGATTTGAAAGACCCTCATGGAAGATATGTTGTATAGCAAAGACTTGTATGATCCTATGGAGGGGGATAAATCCAAAGGTACTAAATCTGATACTGAATGGAAGAAGTTGAATTGGAAAGCAGTTGTTTTGATTAGGCAATGGCTTGATCTTAGCGTGTATCCACATGTTGACACCAAAATGAATGCCGAAAAGATGTGGAAGAAATTGAAAGAGTTACATGAGAGGAAGAATGTGCAAAACAAAGCATTCTTGATTAGGAAGCTTGTCAATATGAAGTATATTGAAGGTAAATCAATGCCAGAGTACTTGAGCATTTTTCAGGAGACGGTGAAGCAATTGACAAATAATGAAATCACTTTGAATGATGAGTTGCAAGCCTTGTTGTTGTTGAGCTTTTTGCCTGATGGTTGGAAAGTTCTTATTGTGACACTGACTAACTCAACTCCAAAAGAAAAGTTGACATTAGCAATGGTTAAAGAGAGCATGTTGAATGAAGAAGCCAGAAGAAAAGAGCGAGGTTTGACTAATGCTTCCTCCCAATCAGAAGCACTTGTTTTAGAGTCACGGGGGAGAAGTCAAAGTAGAAAACCTCACAATTCTGACAAGTCAGAGAGTCGAAGCAAGTCAAGAGGAAAGTACAAGTCAAGAAAGGAGTTCATTTGTCACCATTGTGGAAAGTCGGGGCATATCAAGAGGTATTGTAGGTTCTTGAAAAGAGAACAATCAAGGGAAAAAATGAAGACAAAGGTAAAGATAGTGATAAAGAAACTACTGCTATTGTTTATGAAGATGTTCTTATCACATATGATGAAAATTATGTGAATCTTGTCTGTGATGATTTCGCTTGGTTTATGGATTCTGGTGCCTCATGTCATGTCACTCCGAAACGTTTTTCACTTCCTATACTGCTGAAAATTTTGGCAAGATCAAATTGGGAGATAAAGAAGTGTGTGATATCATAGGTATGGTAATATGTGGCTTGAAAATAACATGGAATGCAAGTTGTAGTTGAAGAATGTTAGGCATGTGCCAGATATGCAGTTCAATCTTATTTCAGTGAAGGCATTGGATCAAGAGGGGTATTGCACTTCCTTTGGTAGTGGAAAATGCAAGATTACCAAAGGGGCTCTTATTGTTGTTAGAGAAGACAATAGTCTCACTACTCTCTACCAGTTGCAAGTAAATTGTACAAAGAAGAGGTGAATGTAGCTGATAATTCCTCTTCTAATTTGTGGGAAAGCATGCTAGAGTATCATTTCATAGTTCTGGACCTCATAGGAGATCACATGTTCTAGATTTAGTTCACACTGATATTTGCACTATGAATGCTAAGACACTAGGTGGTGTATCATATTTTGTTACTTTTATTGATGATTATTCTCGAAAAGTATGGGTTTTTATTTTGAAATCTAAAGACCAGGTGCTCGGTATCTTCAAACACTTTAATGCAAGTGTTGAAAGAGAAACAGGAAGAAAATTAAAATGTGTTCGAGAAGATAATGATGGTGAATACAGGGGTCCGTTTAAAGAGTATTGTAAAGGACACGGGATCAAGCATGAGAAGACAGTTCCTAAGACTTCTCAATATAATGGAGTTGCAGAGAGAATAAATCGCACTATCAATGATAGAGTCAGGTGTATGCTCTTTCATACAAAGTTTCCTAAATCCTTTTGGGGTGAAGCGATGAGGACTGTAGTAGATCTGATCAACCTTTCTCCTTCAGTTTCACTTAATGGTGATGTTCCAGAGAAATTTTGGAGAGGAAAAGATGTCTCCTATAGTCACTTGCAGGTGTTTGGCTGTAGGGCCTTTGTTCACATTCCAAGAGATGAAAGATCCAAATTTGATGGAAAGTCAAAGCAGTGTATCTTCATGGGTTATGGTCACGAAGACTTTGGTTACAGATTATAGGATCCGGTGAGCAAGAAGATAATTAGAAACCGAGATGTGATTTTTCTTGAAGACCAAACTATTGAAGATCTTGAGAAGACAGATAAGCCAACAATAACTGTTAGACGTTCTGCTAATGATGAACCTAGTCCTTCCACTAGACCTCCCGTTGATGGGAAAGATGTACAAGTTGATAATGTTGGTGATGATTTGCATGATGAACCTACACCTCAACCTGAGGTGTCAAATGCAGAAGTTCCACCAGATGTTGAAGTTCCACTTGAACCACCAGTTGAGTCTGAATTGAGAAGATCTAGCGTCATCCTTCTCAGAAATACTCTCCTCATGAGTATGTGATGAACACTGGAACTAGAGAGCTAGAGAGCTACCAGGAAGCTTTGTCTGATGAGCATAAGGAAGACTGGTTGAAGGCCATGCAAGAAGAAATGAAATCCTTACATGAGAATCATACATTTGAATTGGTGATGCTACCAAAGGGTAAGAGAGCATTCAAGAATAAATGGGTATTCAAATTGAAAGCGGATGAAAATGTCTCACGCCCAAGGTACAAAGCTCGATTGGTTGTGAAAGGCTTTGAGCAAAAGAAAGGTATTGATTTTGAGGAGATTTTTTCTCCAGTTGTGAAGATGTCCTCTATTCGAGTTGTGCTTGGATTGGCGGCTAGTTTGAATTTAGAGGTTTAGTAGCTTGATGTGAAGACTACATTCCTTCATGGTGACATAGATAAAGAAATTTATATGGAGCAACAAGAAGGTTTTGAGGTTAAAGAAAATGAGCATTTTGTATGCAAATTGAAGAAGAGCTTATATGGGCTGAAGCAAGCGCCAAGGCAGTGGTACACAAAGTTTGATTCCTTCATGGAAGGTCATGGGTATAGTAAGATATCTTCTGATCATTGTGTATATGTTAAGAAATTCTCTGATAGTAATTTTATAATTCTCTTGCTTTATGTTGATGACATGTTGATTGTTGGTTATGTCACTAAGAAGATTGAAAGTCTTAAGAAAGACTTGAACAGATCCTTTGCTACGAAAGATTTGGGTCCTGCAAAAAAAAAAATCCTTGGCATAAGTATCACTCGTGATAGGAATAATGGAAAACTGTGGTTGTCGTAGCAAAAGTATATTGAGAAGGTTTTAGAGAGGTTTAGCATGAGTAATTTCAAACCTATTAGTACTCCACTTGCTAGTCATTTCAAGTTGAGTTTGCAGCAATATCCTACAAGTGAGAAAGAGAAAGCAAAAATGAAAAAGATTCCATATGCATATGCAGTTGGCAGTTTGATGTATTCTATGGTTTGCACCAGGCTAGATATTGCTCATGCCGTTGGAGTTGTTAGTCGGTTTCTCTCTAATCCTGGTAAGGAACACTGGCAAACAGTGAAGTGGATTCTCAGATACCTTAATGGTACTTCCAGAGTTTGTTTATTCTTTGGGAGTGGCCAACCTGTGTTGGATGGTTACACAAATGCAGATATGGTTGGGGATCTTGATTCAAGAAAGTCTACTTCTGGTTATATGATGACTTTTGCAAGGAAAGCTGTGTTGTGGAAATCTCGACTTCAGAAATGTGTTACTTTGTCTACTACAGAGGCAGAATACATTTCTGTTGTTGAAGCTTCTAAGGAACTCTTGTGGATGAAGAAATTTCTACAAGAGTTAGGCATCAATCAAGAGAAGGTTTGCATTATTTTGTGACAGTTAGAGTGCTATCCATCTGAGCAAGAATCCGATGTTTCATTCCAGATCGAAGCACATAGAGGTGAGGTATCATTGGATACGTCAAGCGGTTGAGATGAAGTCATATGCACTTGAGAAAATTCATACTGATGATAATTGTTCATATATGATGACTAAGAGTTTACCTGCAGTGAAGTTTGATTCCTCCAAAGAGAAGGTGGACTTGGCAGAGCAACCTATCCCCACTTGAGTTGGTGAGGGGAGATTTGTTGGTGGGTCCCCAATCTCAAGTGGGGCCCACACAACCTTTAAAACAAAAATAAATAAATAAATAAATAAAGTGGCAAAAAGTCAAGAGAGAAAGGCTTCTTTCAATTTTGAAAGAAAGCAAATGAAACACACAGAAAGTTTCGAGGGAGAGAAGAAGAAAATTGGGGAAAAAGGGCATGGCATTTTGATCCGATTAAATCAGTAAATTTGCTCCATTTCTCATGAAATTTTAGTATGTTATTCCTGGTGTAGAGATGAACATTAGGATATAATTTGCTAGCTGTATTGCCTTTTTTTTTCTGATTTGAGAAACCCACTTTGTGGAGGGTTCATGTTGATTCCATTAGTTTTGATGATGTATTTTGTTGATTGTTGAGTGTCACTAGGAAGACTGATTGTGTATTCATTATTTTGATAGTAAAAAATTTTTTGGACTAAGTCTCGTTTGTTTTTTGTCCCTCTTTTGGAGATTTTCCCATGTTAAAATTTTGGTGTCTAATTATTTAATTTCTGCCATTATATTTACTACTTGGAGTGTCTTTGGTATTGCCTATTTAATCACACAAGTTGTGAAAAAATTATTTTTAGTGTTTCTGCTATTAGGCAGGTTCTTATTTAAACCTTTGTTGAGTTTTTCCCAACAGGTAGCACTATTCGTATTTGAAATCATCCAATCCATTTCAATCTGGTTGGAATTTTGATTCACAGTAGATAGGAGTCAAGCCAACCCTATTCCTAATCCGCACCTTTAATATAAGTCACTAAAATCACTACCACAAAAATGGAAGATAGCTGCGGACAACTAGCAGCTGTTTTCACAACCGCAGCTATCTGGTGGTTTTTCAGCAGTTTTAGTGGTGAAAGTTGGAAGAGCAGCTATTTAATAAATTTTTTCCACGAATTTTTTAGAACTGAAGCCAATTTAGCTTTTTCTTGGCAATATTTCAATCTCCCCCTTCCCAAAAACACAACAACACTCAGCAACAGCATAAAAAAGAAAGAGAGAAACCTAAAGAGAAAAGAGAGAAAACGGAGAAGAAGAGGAAAGGGAGGAAGGAGCCTGGCCGGCGCTACTGGGTTCGCCGCCGCTGTCGCGTTGCCGTGCAATCGGAAAGCCAGAACCGCAAGAGAAAGAACCGCAAAGAGAGAGGGAGATCGCATCAGCTCACCGCGAAGCCAGCGCCGTTGTCGTCCTCATCGCGGGTCTTCACCATCGCGTCTTGCCACCGCCGCCACCACTAAGCTTGTCGTCGTCGCCACTGAAGC
>NC_029787.2:17707447-17711021 GCF_000816755.2 Arachis ipaensis
AGCGGGAGAGAGAGAGAGAGAGAGAGAGAGAGAGAGAGAGAGAGAGAGAGAGAGTTCGCAAAGAGAGGGAGTGAGCACGCTCACGAAGGAGAAGAACGACGAAGAGTGAAGGAGAAGCAGAAGACGATGAACGCAGGCAAGAAGGAGGAGGTCCATTCTCGCACCGTCCTGCTCTGCTGCTGCCGCTGCCGTCGATTGGGGTCAAAGCCGTCGCCGTTGCACCCTGTTCCCATCACCATAAGGGTTTGCTGCTACTGCCATTGATAGAGCTGCCGCTGGGAGGAGCCGAATAGGGAGAGGAGGTCGCCATTGCACACGCCGCCACCAGTTACAACCGTCGCCGAAACCAGGACAGATTCACTGGTAACTCTGCTTCTTCCTTTTTTGAAACTGTTCTACTTCTATTTTGTTCCACTATTCTCCTAACTTTCTTTCTATGTTCATTTCTTTGATGTATTCTTACTCTCTCCTTCTTGATGCTATAGTTGTCCCTTCCGAAGATTATCACCATGTTCCCTATTTTTTTCAATTCAATTCATTTCCATTTTAGATCGAAGATTTTGCCTTCAATTCAATTAACTATTATGTTATTGAGATATGTTCCAATAGAATACGGATTTTGTTTCTATAATTTGGAAGTTTCATTTAGCATTGTGTGACAATTTCATCCTTGTCATGGGATGAACTTAGATTATTCTGTAATTGAAGCTCTCTATCTTAGCACTTGTGTAATTTTGCTATGCCATTATTAAAATTTCCAATTCTGTTAATTATTGAAGTCAATTTTTATTATTGTTTTTCATTAAAATTACATTCAGCTTTGGTAGTTATAGCGCTGAAAGAAGCACCCTTCTGGAATATGGAAAATATTTTTTGCAGGTAGAGCAAGAGCTTTGAAATCTAGTAAGAGCAAGAGCAAGAGCAAGAGCCACTCTTCTATCTATCAATCTTGCATTGCCTTCTCGTGCGTTGCTACCTCCAAACTTCCAAATCCAGAACAAAAACATTGCTGCTCTTATTATTCTTTCCAGGTAATCGCAGCTGATCTTGTTATTCTTCCTCTTCAGTATGCCTTTATCTTTATTGTTTGTTATCTCTATGTGTCCACGGCTGAAATTAATTTCTTCTTTCCTGTTTAGCATTCTCTCTATCACTCTTGCTTTCTTGATTACTCTCTTTTGGTGTTTATGATTTCCATTAAGGGGTTTTATCCTGCTTTCTTTGTGGGTTGTTTTTTTTTTGGATTCTTTATTTCTTTGAAATTTTAGCACTTCAACAGTGATCATTGATTGATTTTTAGCTGAGTGCTCTCAATTTTTATTGGTCATTTATCTGCATTCATCCACTTGTTATTGTGTGCAATATTCTCTTCATTGCATGTGTTTACTATTTTATTATTAGAGTTCTATACAAATCTGTGATCTTTATTATGCACCTAGAACCTAGAATTTTGGAATACCCTCTTGTTGTGAGGCACTGAGGCTTTCTTTTTGTTCTGCATCTGTCTAGTCCCTGCTCGTGTTCTAATATCTTATAATTAGTATGCTATCAATACTAAACAAAAAATATATTGGTTGCCTTTCTTTTCCCACTAAAAGACCTATTATATTTTGTTCTCTCTCATTCTCTTTTGTGCTTATCAGAAAAAATATGATAAACAATATGAACACTCAGAGGAGTTCCAGAAAGAGCTCAAAATCAAGGTTCGTGAACTATTAACTGAACAAGAATGGAGGAGAAGAAAAATGCAAATGAGAGTATGCTCTAACTTAAGAAAGGGGTATTAATGACTAGTCGAACTATCTTGTGGTTATTACTGACGAATGGAACATTATCAATATGGCATTTGCAGTTTGTGGGAGTACACAAACATTGTCATGAATTTCCTCTCTGGATCCAGTGAGTTAAATGGAAGTAAAAGTTTACTGGCATGTTATGTTCTTTTCCAAGGATCTATATTCTTTTATGCTATCTGCTACATGATGCTTTGGTTGTCTTTGAGTGTGTTTTATGTTGTCCTAATTTAGACTCTTAAAATATTTAATTTATAAGTACTTATTGCATAATTGTTGAGGATTTGAATGTACTACTTATTATTTCTACTACTATTTTTAGTTTATGATATATTTTGGGGTTGAAATTTTATTTTAAAGAATTGTAACAGGTTAGATTGTATCACAATGAGATTCTTTTTTTTTTTTGGAGAAGAGTTAAGAAAGGCTTGAACAATTTCTAATATATTGACATTTTTGTATGACATAGATCTTCAAGTATTTACATTCCCTTGATGTTGAGGATTTCAAAGATATGAATAAAACATGTTTTATTATTTATTTATTTTTTTGTTTGAATTTTATTTCAGTTACCCCAGACACTGATAAACACATGTTGGCAACACAAACAGGTCTTTCGCGAAACCAGGTGGGGGATTATTCCTTTCAAATTCATCATTTTATTTGTTGGTCTTTTTATATATTCAGTTCATTGAATTTGTAATCTACAATGTTCATATGGTAGCTTTTTTGAAAGGGAGTCTATTTTATCATATGATAGCTTTAAACAGTGTCATAAAGTAAGCATTTTTATTTTCATATTTTCATCCCATGCAAGGGAATGAGACCAGTCAGTATAAATACTTGTTACTATGTAACAAAAAATGAGTACAAGAAACATTTCTCTTTAGTTTTTACTAACAGAAGATACTCTAAATATGTAACAAACTGATTAATGTAGGTGTCGAATTGGTTCATAAATGTTCGAGTCCGAGTGTGAAAGCCATTGGTTGAGGAAATACACATGCTTGAAACAAAAGACACAACAAGTGCCAACAAGAACAACAACAACAATCACCCTAGTACTGAAAATGAGAGAGCTTGTGTAAATGAAGATGGTTCCAGTAGCCAATAGCATAGAGTAATGGAGGAGACTCAAAACAAGTTCAATATGCATTCTTTGATTCCTGAGAACCAACAACAGTCTCACCAAAGTATGGAACTTTTGAAATGGAGTCAACAACCAATGAAGAACAATGGAGCCGAGAGAAGAGGTCTAAATTGGAATGTGAGATGAGTTCAACAAGCATTATTAAGTAGTTTAGCTAATAACTGCACTATTTTGCTTTGCAGCTAGAACAAGAAATTATGATAAAAGAGGTTAAAGTATGTTTTTTTTTATTCTTTGTCAAAATTTTTATTTTGTCTTAAATTGTGAAATGGCTTCATGAATTTATTCATGTGCATGAACTGGTGATATAATCTTGTTTTTTATTATAAGGGAAGGTTATGCTAGCAAGTCATTTAGATTTGCTTTGTATGTGATATAATCATGTCGCATTCTTTTAAAAAAACCCACATAAATCTGAGTGGTTTTGGACCGCCGCAGATTTTTTTTTTAAATCCAATGACCAAATAGCGGCGGTTCTGAAACCGCCGCAAAATCAATTATTTGATTTGCTATAGTTGTGCCAGCGGTTTCTCAAAACCGCCACAAAATCAAATCTTCAGCCCCTAATAGGTAACTTGCAGAACCGCAGGAATTTCGTTTTGCAGCGGTTTGCGGCGGTTTTTAACCGCCG
>NC_029787.2:17711027-17716017 GCF_000816755.2 Arachis ipaensis
TTGAGAGATTTAAAATACAAATAAAATCTAGATTAAAAAATTTAAACTTAAAAATAATATTAAGATAGAACTTAAATAATCCTACCTTATCTTAATTATTGTCGACTCTTAAAAATAATATATGCTTATCTCACTTAATATTGCCAGATATTTTGACTTTCTGATATCAGATTCTCAACATATAGAGGACTACTTTGATTTGTGTATTATTATTATGTTGAAAAAAGAAACCTTATCATATATTGAAGACTTAAACCACTTTTTAAGTCTTTCAGAAGGTAGACTTCATGGTAAAGTTGGTGGCTTCAAAAGTGAATGATTATTATATCTTGTACAAATTAAAGTTGATGATGAGACATNTAAGAGTCTCTCTAATTAATGTATCAATAATAGAGGAGATAAATGAATAATAAGAAAGACGATTGGGTTGCCTGCACCAAATACAATAAAATATATGTATAGATAATGTTTTCAACCGATTGTTCTGCATGAAAAAACTGAATATTATATTTCAATTCTAAGACACCAAGAAACATTACATATTACAATATGAGAAATAAAATTACAACGTGCATAGGAGCTTTTAAAATGCCATGCTCCTTTTGGTTATATAATATATGGTAAAATGCTCCTACAACTTAGCCATCATAATAATATGACCAACTTTTTGTTGTATATATTCCACAAAATTCATTGTATCAACTTGGATCGGAGGCACCCAAAATTACTTGCTTCATATAAGTGGAAATCAACCATTAAATGATTCATTCTTTTGCACTTCCATTATTATTATTCGCTGGTTGATGAGTATCTTGAAGTCCAATACTTTTCTATTTCCTCTGCTGTTCTTCCAGGAATTCTTCCAGCAATCAAAGACCACCTGAAAATATAGCATCTTCTGTTATTATATTATAAACTCGTATTTGCTTTTGATTCTTTAAAATGAAAATAAGTTATAAGTATTATACAACAAATCTATCATCGTTGAATCAATAACTTTTAATGTACGTGGATGGCAACAAAATAATAATGCAAAAGTTTTTTACCATTTACCTTCATTTTACAATTAATCTCACTGTGTATAGAAATGTCAAAATATATTGAATCCATTATATATGATGCCACATTTTTTATTTTTTGGGTCAATAAATTGAATAACCCTCCATTTTAGGATATCCACATACTCCTCACACTTTTTACCACATTTTTTCTCAATTACAATCTCTAGAGTTTAAACCCTAAACTTTTGAGGTGGGAAGGGAGAGATATGCCATTTGAACTGATTCATTGACTAAGATGCCACATTTAATCACCTTAAATAAGATAGGGGTGAACATAGAAAGAGTTGGACCAAATTTTGTTAGACCCAAACCTGATTAAACTATTTCACCATGCAGGTTTATTTTTAAAAATTCGAATTTAGATCATAAATTAACCTGAAATATATTGAATTAAACCGGATCAATCCGAAAATATATAATTTTAAAGATAAATAATATTATATAATACAAAAAAATTAATTAAAGTATAAAAACCATAACATTTTATTGTGAATGTCATTATAAAATATACATTTTAGTTATATAATATAACTTTCGGTTGGATTGGATCGACATAAAACATAATCTAAATCCGACTCAAAAATACACTGGATAATAATGACAAAACTAAACCTGAAAAAATATACTTTAAGTTCGGACCAGATCTTGTGTCATGCCAGATCTTGCACAACACTAAAATGGATACATTTTTTACTTTAAAATTGGACATGTAAAAATAAGAGTTTAATGAGTTCGATCTGATTAACTCATAAATTAAATAAACAGACTTGTCCGTTTAAATTTTTTCTCATTCTTCTCTTTTTATTTTTTATTTTTTATTTTTTGCAGTCCAAATCAAATATATCAAATTTTAACAAAAATATATCAAGTTTCAATTAAGTAATAAAGGATAGAAATATGTCAGGCTTAATTCTTAACATACCAAGTTTGCAGTAAAATTGATTGGCCTGAATCTAATTTATAACTTATCCTAAACTAGAGTAAATAGCTATTTTTTATCATGAAAGATTCGAACGTAGATAAAATTAACTACAAAAAATTAAAATTAAAGTTGTACTCATAAAAGGTAAGTTTTATTTGATAAAAATGACCAATCATTTAATTTTTATTAAATCCATTAAAAATTAATTAAAATACCTAAACTACCCCTACCTTATTATCTTCCATCTCTTCCATCTTTACCTCATCTTTACATCTAATATCGCCATTGTTAACCACCTATTCTTAATTTCTTCCTTTCTCTTTTTCGATTAGCTTTTCCTCAAATACTTTCTAATTGTTATAGCTTCAAATCCACAAACGCCCCACAGAACAAGCACTCAAGACAATCACATATGTAGAGGCAATCATCATGGAATTGTCGAGCCAGAAGTTTCGAACCTTGTTCCCTGCTCAAACTCCAAAACCCAGATGTCAAGTGTTCTTTTTTATTGCAAAGCTTTCACCTTTTTCCAATTAGGTCTTCAGATCTGAAATCGGATTTAAATACAATGAAGCCAAAGCAGTAGGATCGTGGATTGGAGTAGATGCAAGGGAGCGAAGCCAAGCACGTTCTATAACGACTAACGACTATGTAGAACGCCGGAACCGTATAAAGGGACGTGCTAGGTCTTTGGAATGTGACGGTGGCATTCGGAGGCTTTCTCGGCGGCAGTTTTCTCCGTCTTGTCTGTAACTCCTGAACAGATGATTTCCTCCAGGTATTTGAGTGCCCTTTTGAAATAGGGGCTAGCCGGTCTTTGCTCACATAAGCTTTGATGAACTTGCAGGAGTCTCCTTATATCAATATTTTCATCGCATAATAATTCTATTAGGTTTCCGGCGTTGTCTTACTCGTTAGACTCACTTCAAGTATTCCGTTCGTTTATTCCACTCGTTCGGTACTTCATTCGTTTTCTTAGAGCTTTGTACTCCTTTCCAAAGCATCGAAAAATTCCTTGTCGCATAAGTAGCGACCTGCACGAATGGTGTAACGACTGCCCCGCTGTCTCCGACATGAACCCGGTAAAATTGAATTCTCCGTGAAGATATCCTCTTTGTGTTAGTTGACCTAAGCCGCACCATTACAGCTGGGGTGGGGCTCGGCCTCTCACGAATTGGATTTGAACCTTAGCACTCCTAGGGATAGCTAAACAGAGCAGAACGACTTCTCGCTATGTTGTGTCTAGTAGTACCCAGAGCATTGACAGAAGTCCCTCAAGCATTGAAGGGTGGTAGCGGCCTCGGTGAATGTACATTCCTGAAAAATTTGCCTCTTTGCTTGTATTTGTTGATGTGTTATATTGATATAATGGTGGCATTGATGGTGGTTTGCGGTGGTATGGGTGTGGAAGATGGTGATGTTAAATATTTGAAAAATAAGAAGTAATTTAAAAAGTAAAAGATAATAAAATAGATAAGCGTAGTTTGGGTATTTTAATTAATTTTTTAATAAATTTAATAAAAATTTAATTATTTGTCATTTTTATCGAAGAGAATTTATTTTTTATGGTACAATTTTAGTTTTAATTTTTTATACTTAGTTTTGTCAGTGTCTCAATTTTTCATAGTCAGAAATAATTATTTATTCTATAAACTATTTACCGAGTATTATGTCTAGTTTATTATCAAAGAAAACTTATTTTTTATAAGTATAATTTTAATTTTAATTTTTTATGATTAGTTTTGTTAACGTCTAAATTTTTCATGGACAGAAATAATGGTTTTTTATTCTATAAACTATTTACCGAGTATTATGTCTAGTTTATTATAAAGTGTGACGTACAAGTCTTAACACTTGTTAAAAAGTTTGATCATTTTAAAAAATAAAAAATAATCAAATAAAATTAAAGATATTAATTTAAGATAATAAAAAATAAAAATATATATGTAATTAAAGAACGAATAGCCTAGTGGATATAAAAGTGTTTAAATACTATACCTACACCAATAACTTATAAAAGAACAAAATATTTGATCCAAACTTGATACTAAAAATTGTCTGTTTAGACAAAAATAAACAGGTTGATCCGTTTGACATCCCTTAGCTTATATATTAAGGGTACAAGTGGGTTTATTGAACAAAATTTAACTAGACCCATACTTGATCATAATAGTACATCGTCGACTCTAACTATAAGACTCAAACTCCCTTGAACGAATTTGATAATGACGAAGAAAATCTGAAATAAATTGAAGTGCCATACAAGAACAAGAAAAACTCTTTTCTTTTCTTTTTTTCCTGCAGTTTAGGATTCAAATATACCTACTAATTAACTCATTAAGTACTCATAAGTATTATTATAATTATTGATTCAAAAAAAAAAAAAACTTCAGTTCCCAAGTTATTAGCAATGTTAATTGAAACTCATTGCAATTATCCAGACCTATAACTCTAAGAAGTAATTAAGAACTTAGTATTCAGAAAGCAAACGAATACATTATATTGCAAATATGAGTTTAGATATAGTGTCAAGCATTGAAACAGAACTGCATGCACACACACATATATATCAAGATTCAAGAATAATAATATAAAAATAATTAAATAATATAGCGTATAGTATTATTCTTAGGAGAGTGAAAGCATAAAGAATTGAGTAAAAGGTGTGGTGGGGACTGAAAGCGAAATAAGAAGAAGAAGAAAGGAAGAATGGTAGTTGAACACATGCATGGCGATTTAATTGATGATCAAAGTCTCTAACTTGGTAGCTGAAGCTTGAGACTTTAAGGTGTTAGCTGGAGCCTGGACTTGACGACAAATCTTTAATTTGGTTGCAATTGATATCAATATATTCTTTCACACGCACCTCTATAGTGTGTTTTTATTCTTGTTTTGAAAAAGCAACAATTATCGACATACACCAAAATAAGCAATAAACTGCGTTGAAAAGGTATTGAAAGAAGAAAAAAAAATAGAAATAATCCTATTTAAGATTTATTACAATATT
>NC_029787.2:17716057-17717422 GCF_000816755.2 Arachis ipaensis
TAACTCTTATATACTAACAAAAAAAATGATAAATTCTTATCCTAGATCCGTAGATAGTTTAAAGCAAAGACAAAAACGATTCTGTAAGCGGAGAAATAAATAAGCTAGTTCGCTGCTTGTTATTCTGTACTTTCAGATTTGGTTCTGTGTCATGAGATTCATTTCCTAGTTATCAGTAAAGAAGATACACTCGAATCTGTTTTTAAAAAGTTTTGCGTCTATATTTTTTTTAAAAAAAAATAGAAAAGTATAGGTAACTAACAACATTTTTGAATAATATGTGAACAATGTGAACTAATAGAATTAAAAGAGTAAATTAATTTTAAATTTAATTAGTAACATTAAATTAAGATGTAGTATATTTTTATTTGATTGATGGTTATTCATGTTGTTTAAGATGGTCATTGTTTATCTAGCACTCTCCAAAAAAATTATGTTAAAATTCTTTTTAACTTTATAAAAGGTCACATATATATGTGTTAAAAAATTTTATTTTTTAATTTATTTAAAAATAATACATATATATTAATTATAATCATAAATTAAATTTTTTTATATTAAATGATTTATATAACGGTGATCTTATTTATTGTTATAAATGTTGAATTAAATAAGTCATTATTATTTTTTTATTTGGAATTAAATAATAATAAAACAAAAAATATTATTTTATTTAGACTTTAGAGTTTAATAGATGTCACACTCAAATATAAACGTGACTTTCGAATTTTTGGTTCCTAACACATCAAAGCCACCTCTGCAGTTCTTTTTCTATTAAAGGAGTTGCGATTTAGTCCTATTAGGAATAAGAAAGCTTTAATTTAGTTGAGAAATATCAAATAACCAAATTCTTTCGATGATACTTATGAATTCAAGTACACTTCCGCATTCAAGTATTTCTTTTTTAATGATTTAACATGGATCATCTTGAGATTAAGAAAATCAAGAATTTCCAACAAATGGTATCAGAGCCATCCATGATTGAATCATTAAAACTAATTAATTTATATCAATTGACGCAGCACATTAGCGTATGGACACCACAAGAAAAATGCTGAGTACCGTCGGATTTAGCATTGCAAAGTAGCGGTAGATTTATCGTCGGATTTACTGGCGGTAACAACGTCAAATTCGTAAGGTTAAGTAATTACAGTCAGATTCAATTTTTCAGTGGTAAGTCCGACAGTAATATCTGGAGGAAAAATAAATTAATTTAGCGCGTCCTTTATCAGCAAATTTACTGTCGGATTTTTTTCACGGTAACTCCAATTAGTGAAACGCTGCGTGTTGGTGTCCTACAATGGGTTACTGTCGGAATATTCCGACGGTAAAAGGGCGCAAATTCAAATCACAAACCTTTTTCCC
>NC_029787.2:17717670-17720021 GCF_000816755.2 Arachis ipaensis
CTCTCTATCTCTCTCTCTCTCTCTCCTTCCAGTGTCGCTATCACCACCATCTGCCGCCACTGCAAGCCCCTTCTCTTTTTTTTTTCCTTCTTTTCCTTCTTAGGCTCAACCGTTGCCTCCTGCTCTCTCTGTCTCATTGACATAGAACCAAAGTTGTAGTAGTTTTCTTCATTCTAGCAAGCTTCGACGCAACTTTAACAACCACCACTACAACATCCACCCTTATTTTTTGATTTGTTCTTCATTACAGGTTCTTGAATAACTCTTTTTCTATTCCTTTAATTTTAGTTTAATTTAGTTTAGGTTTGATTAGAATTTTAATTTTAATTTTGAATCAGTTTCAAAATTTGTTCAGTTTAGTTTTCTAATCTTATTGGATTTAGGTTGATTAAATTAGGTTCGATTCAATACATTAGGTTTTGAATTGTTGTAGTATTTGAAATTATCTAATTGTGTTAATTGCTACGTTGATGACTGTTTTGCTGAAAAATTGTTGTTGAGATTGTTTGATAATTGTTTGATTGTATGAATATTCTCTATTTTATTGCTAGTTTTGATTGCGTTAATTCACTATTAAGGCTGTTTTGATTGATTTGCTACTGAGTTCATGAGTTATGCTGTTGGTTTGGTGTTATTGGTGCTGAGCTTTTAAATTGGTGCTAAAAGAGTGCTTGTTAATATCATTTTGTGTCGTTTACACTTTGGTATACCAAGTGTTCGACAATATGCCTCAACGAGTTATTAATGAAATTTTGGTTCAATCCTTGAATCAATACTTGCTTTCACATTCTTATTGTTATTATGCATTGATGAATAGATGTGAAATGCTTTTAATTGACCAAAATCTTAATTTTTGCATGATTGAGGTTTCTTTGTCCAATAGTACAAGATTAATACAATTTTAAGCTCTTTGATTCTATATAATCCAAATATGTTAATTTTGAATATTTATTTAGTTTTGGGTTACATTAGGAATGATTTTCAATTCTTGAATCAATCTTATGCTATTGATTATAGGAAGTACATTAGTGTTGAACTTGTTTCTCATACTTGCACTTTATTATTATAATTTGAATTGTTGACTTATTATGCTGAATTTTTGTTAATTGGTATGTTTTTTGCAGACATAGCAACAAGTAGAGGTGCTGCAGATCAGGCTGCTAGTCGTGGCCGTAGTCGTGTTCGGGGTAGAGAGAGAGTTTCTTCCAATACTCCCGAAACTTTTGGATCCTCTCCCTCTATTCTGACCACCCCGGTGACACCACAGGTTGCGGGTTTAGCAGACCAGCTGTTCATCATGATCCCTAATCCTAACTACAGGAGAAAGAGAATCTCCTTGTCGGAGACCTCTTGATAGCCTAAAAAAACCGTGTGGTTGACCATCCACAGTAACAAAGTATGAAATAGTAGTGACGAATTGTGTTAACCCAGTCAATTCATCTATTGCAGAAACTCAGTCTTTGCATCATCTTCCAAAAAAACTCCATTCCACTCTATCGTACGCCCTGTTCATGTCTAACTCCAAAGCTAAGTGTCATCTCTCATATCTTTTATTCTTTAAGTAATGCATAAACTCATGTGTTATCAGAATATTATCACTAATGAGTCTCTCTTTTATAAAAGTATTCTGATTTTTACTGATAATCTTATTTATGATGAATTGTATTTTATGCACAAAAATTTTAAAAATAATTTTATAAAAAATTGTAGTTAGGCTAATTGACCGCACCTGATGCATTGTGTTTGCCCTTGATATATTTAAAATCAAACAAATATGCGTGTGATTAAAAGCGTTAAGTATTTTATTTTTTGTAAAAAAAAATTTTTACTGCTCTACATGTATTCTTCCTTATATCCTTTCAAAAAAATTGAAAAAAATTTGTGATGAAACCATGCTGTTCAGGCGCTGAAAAAGCATTAACAGAGAATACTGTCCTTTTAATATTTTGGTCTGCAATCGGACGGGTAATTTGATATCTTACTCTCCTTATTTTGAGCATTATAGTCTCTGTTTATTAAAAAGAAACCTTATTAAGTAGAGACACGTAATTAAGTTTGCATTTAATAATAAATATAGTTCGACATTATTTAGAAACAATGTAATGTCATACTTTATCTTTGAAAGGCACATATGATATCAAAAATTTCAGAAACCAATATGATATCATATTCATTCAAATCTTTCAAAATCTTATAAGATTGTAGGTGAAAATGATGCATATAAAAGTTTAACAACTACTATGGGGAAAAAACAAAGTTTAACAACTACTAGAAGGGGTATCTAGGGAATTATGCATTTCCTTCCTTTTGTCCTTAAATGCCTCACTTGTGTGATATTATTTTAATGCAAT
>NC_029787.2:17720045-17721248 GCF_000816755.2 Arachis ipaensis
TTTATATGGATCAAATAATGACCGAAATACTAAAAATTACTATTCCAGTTTGTCGTTATTTTATGCTAAGCTAATTACATTGATTTCAATCTAGAACATTTATTTCATGTATGTCGTCGATATCTATCTAGAAAGACCCCAGTCTTCTAGTTCTAGGAAGCTAAGAGAGTTATGCTTCAACACGGATCTAGAAAACAATGGCAATTCTTGAAGAATGTTGGATATTGACGTAATTTGACTAAGTGTTGAAGGACCTCAATTGTCTTCATATTTTTCTTTCTATTTCTTTTTTTTTTTATTAGAAAAATATTGTAACGAAAATGGTGAAAAATAAGATTTTTATTCTAATTATTTTTAAAAAGATGACAAAAATTTTAAAAATAAGAACAATCAACTATATAAAGAGGGCATAAAATAAATATTTACTATATATTGCGTGACACACACGTTCAAACAAAAATATTGACTTGTTGTCTTTGATCATGCATAACATGTATATCTAATGCATATTGTATATGTTGTGGCACACATTCAATTCAAAAGGGATAAGAACGCCATATATATGTATATATACTGTTAACAAAATAGGAATTAATTAATAATAATTTTAAGACTGTGTTTGTTTTTAGAAATAGGATACAAAGATACAAATAGTTAATATTTAAAAAATATTTAAAAACAGAAATATAAATACTAAATACATTGTCTTCGGAACAATTTTTTTATTTTTGTAGACATCTTGATAGATAATACGATTAACTGAAATTTTAAAATATTTTACATCTAAAGTAGAAGTTAAGATAATAAGATGAGTCTTCTTTCGCCAAACCCTGAGTTTTTATAATTTAGTAATTTACACTTATATGCTATGGCCAATGAGCTTCTACCTTCTAGAAGAGACCTAAAAAAATAATCAGGTCTTCCAATTATCCTTAATATCTATACAAACGATATTTCAGGCTTTAATTTGAAAAGTTATTATTAATAATTACAATAGCTAAGATGAAGATGAAATATTGAAATGTCAACAAAAGCAAAAGATGACTCAGCTGATTAGCTGAAAATAAATAATTAAGACCCTACCTTCTAGAAGAGATCTAGACCTATAAAAATATTATAGTCTACATAATGTCTTTTAAAAATATTTTATCAATATCATAAATCAGTTTGCACATAATATTTATATATATTATTTTATATACT
>NC_029787.2:17724827-17738032 GCF_000816755.2 Arachis ipaensis
TTTACAGTTGAATATTTTATTACAAAATAATTAAATTTTTTACGATGGTTCACAATCAACTTTTTAATAAACACAAAAATATAAGGGTAAAAAACGTAAATAAGCCAAGGGCAGAATAATTTGACACAAATAAACCAAACCAAAATCTAATTCATCAATCAACTAAAGCACATTTAAATATAGTTCGAACCTACCTACTTCGAACTCACTTTTCATGTAATTCGAATCTACATAGTTCGAATTAAACACTGATACCCAAAATCACATCATTCGAATTCAGCTGATTCGAATTACACAGAAACATGTAATTTGAATTAGGGTGATTCGAATTACACTCACACACGCTGCACATAGTAATTCGAATTGACCATATTCGAATTACTCATGATTTAATTCTGCCCATTCTTTTATTAAAAAATTAATAATTGATTAAAAAAATTAATAATTTAAAAATTAAAAAAATATATATTTTATTTTATGCATTTGAAAAAAGTTAACAAAATATTTAATTATGATACTTCTTTAAAATATTAATGAGTTATCAATTCGAATTTCATACAATGCTCTTTTGCCCATTTTTAATAGCTCATGAATATTTTTTTATAAAATTTTTTAATAAATTTATTTAAATTATACCACAAAAAATATTTTATTCTATACAAAATAATTTTAAAAAATGGCTTAAAAGATGTTAGGAGTATTATCAAAATTTGTAATGTTCTAATGACTTAGGATATTAAAGAAATACTCTACATAGTCAATAATAATAGCCATTTTAAGCCATTTTAAGCCATTTTCTATGCAAAATAATTTTAAAAAATTGACTATGTAGAGTATTTCTTTAATATCCTAAGTCATTAGGACATTACAATTTTTTATAGTACTTCTAACATCTTTTAAGCCATTTTTTAAAGTTATTTTGTATAGAATAAAATATTTTTTTGTGGTATAATTTAAATAAATTTATTAAAAAAATTTATAAAAAAATATTCATGAGCTATTAAAAATGGGCAAAAGAGTGTGGTATGAAATTCGAATTGATAACTCATTAATATTTTAAAGAAGTCTCGTAATTAAATCTTTTGTTAGTTTTTTTTAATGCATGAAATAAAATATATAATTTTTTTTAATTTTTAAATTATTAATTTTTTTAATCAATTATTAATTTTTTAATAAAAGAATGGGCAGAATTAAATCATGAGTAATTCGAATCTGGTCAATTCGAATTACTATGTGCAGCGTGTGTGAGTGTAATTCGAATCACCCTGATTCGAATCACCCTGATTTGAATTACATGTTTCTGCTTAATTCGAATCAGCTGAATTCGAATTATGTGGTTTTGGGTATCAATGTTTAATTCGAACCTTGTAGATTCGAATTACATGAAAACTGAGTTCGAAGCATGTAGGTTCAAACTACATTTAAATATGCTTTAGTTGATTGATGAATCAGATTTTACTTTGCTTATTTGTGTCAAATTGTTCTGTCCTTGGCTTGTTTACGTTTTTTACCCAAAATATAATTAACATTGTAAAAAAATTTTAGTAAAATCATAATTTAATAATTAAAAAATTATTGAAGGATATCTTAGAAAAAAATTTTAATTATTAATTTTTTAAAACAAATATTTTGGTAAAAATATAATTTAATCAATAAAAAATTAATTTATTAAAGAGTATTGGGATAAGCAAAATTTAATGACAAAAAATTAAATTTTTGTTAAAAGATATTTTTATAAAAATTATTTTTTTTTAAAAATGGGTAAAGTTAATATTAGTTAACACAAAAAATTTAAAATGTATTAAAGATGAGATTTTTTAAAAGTTATAAGGGAGGGGATTGTACATTTTATAAATAGAGAGTAGGAAAGTATCATTTTAGTATCTCTCAAGAAAGGAGAGTGAAATTTTCCCTTAAAATTAAGAAAATTCCATTGTCAAGAAGAGTAAAATAATACTATTAAAAGCATTAGTAAAATAATAAAAGTTTAATTATTTTATTGGTTTCTATAGTTTCGTCAAATTTTTAATTAGGTTTTTACACTTTTTTTTTTACTTTCAATTGGATCCCAGAACCATTTTTTTTCAATTAAATTCCTATCGTGACAAAAATATTTGATTTAATGGAATATTTTGTTCCCAAATTAAAAATATCTTTTTCCTAATTTTCTACCCTTCTATTTTCAGAAAGATAAAAGTATTCCCTCTCTTTTTCTCGCACAATTTTTATCAGAATAAAAATATACCCACACCTATAACCCACCAACCCACCTCAACAACCTCTATTGTCTGTTTCTCTGCGTTTTGTGTGTGTTGTGAGCAAAAGTAGAGCAGAGCAATAGTGGCACTGGCCAATAGCATTATGGCCACAGTGCTAATGCTGGTGGCGGTGTTTTCACTAGGAAAGGTAGATCTGGCATTGGAGCGGGCAACATTGCTAGCTTTATGGTTCTTCGTCGGTGGCAGAATTCTCTTTTGAAATGCAACCAACCAGAGCCCCTGCAACTGTGCTAGCGTGCAATGCGAGCAAGGTTAGGTGGTGGAGCTCCACCTGCCCGCCGTGGCACTCTCCGGGCGCATTCTGGCGGAAATATTCGGGAATCTGACACACTTCCACCTCATGGGCTTGCGATTCAACGCGCTGACAGGGCCCTCTCCGCAAATCTGGCATCGTGCATCAATCTCTGAAATTCTACCCGCACCGCAATCTGCTTTCCAACGAAATCCCAAAATTGTTATTCCGACTGCCGGACCTAGTTGCCTGAACCTGGGCTTCAACAATTTCTCTAGTGGGGTTCTACCGGAGTTTAACAAGTTGAGCAAACTTTTTTCACATGCTAATCATTGAAAATTTTTCCTTCCCTTCCCTTTCTTTTACATAATTTTATTGAAATTTATTCTAATTTTGTATACAAATAAGATTTTTTTAGGAAAGATCCTTTAAGACGTGTGTGATCGATATTCAATTCTTGACTAAGGAAATGATATTTTTGGATGAAACTGCTTGATTTGGTATTATAGAAGTTGAAGATTTTCATTACAGGAAACCTCGTTCGTGATGATTATATGCTCCGATGATGATTCTAAATGTCATAGTGCCTTCAAGGTTTATGGTACTAGTGCAATAGCCTAAGTTTTTAGCTTAGTGTGTCTTATGTTATTATATTTATTGATTTGCTTGGTTTAAGCTTTGTTTTAACTTGTGTGTGGTTTGCTTTCACGTTCTTTGTTTTCACTTTCTATGTTATTATATTTATTAGTGGTTTGCTTTCACTTTCACTTTGATAAACTATTATTTTGCGGTTTATTTTGTATTGAATTGAGTGGATTTTATCCATTATTCTCACACTTATTCATATAATTCGCATGTTTTATATTTTCTTTTCTGATTTTGTGCTATGATTGAAAATATGCTTCTGTGGCCTTAAATTTGCTAATTTTAATCCTCTCTTATTACCATTCGATGCCGTGATATGTGTGTTAAGTGCTTTCAGATTTTCTAGGGCAGGAATGGCTTAAAGGATGGAAAAGAAGCATGCAAAAGTGGAAGGAACACAAGAAATTGTAGTTTTGAGAATCTAGTAGTGACGCGCACGCATGGGCGACGCATACGCATGACTAGTGCAATAGACATACGACGTGCATGCATGGCTGACGCCTACGCATGGCCAGTGAAAAGTCTAGCGACGCGTACGCGTGACAGAGCGTCACGTGCTGCATTAAACAGAAAATGCTGGGGGCGATTTTTGGGAAGCTTTTGACCCAGATTTAGGCCCGAAAATACGGATTAGAGGCTGCAGAGTGGAGAGGAGGAGAGAATCATTCACTTCTCTTTCATTCACAATTTTAGGTTTTAGATGTAGGTTTCTAGAGAGAGAGGTTCTCTCCTCTCTCTAGGTTTTAGGGTTTTTAGTCTTATTTCTTCTTAGATTCAAATTTTCACTTTGCTTTAATTTAGTTTTCCTTTATTCTTGTTTGTTCTAGCATCTTACTTCTTTTAGTTTATTTGTTATTGCTTCGGTTTGTTATTTCATTGTTGATGCACTTTTGCTTCCTTTGATTTAGATTAATACAATTCATATTTTTATGTTATTGTTCTTTCTTTAATTATTAGTTATTGTTGTCTTGCAATTGGGTATCTTAGATTTTATTATCTCTTATTAATTCTCTATACTTTTATTTTATACCTTCCAAGTGTTTGATAAAATATTTGGTTGGATTTTAAATTAGATTTTTGTATTCTTAGCTTGGATTGAGTAATTTGGAGACTCTTAAATTGTCAAAGTCTCTTGTTGGTTGTTGATTGAAAGTTGCTAGTTGGCTTGAACTTCACTAACTCTAGTCTTTGATTAGGACTTATGAACTCAAGTTGATTTGCTCACTTGACTTTCTTTCAATTGTTAGAGGTTAACTAAGTGAGAGCAATTTGTAATTACCATCACAATTGACAATGGTAATGAGGATAGGAATTTCACTTCTCAACCTTTGCTAGGACTTTTCTTAATTGTTAGTTTATTTTCTTGTTATTTACATTCCTTGCTTATTAAATTCAAAATCCAAAAAGATACAATCTCATAACCAATAATAAATACACTTTCTTGCAATTCCTTGAGAGACGATCCGAGATTTAAATACTTCGGTTAATTTTATTGGGTTTGTATTTGTGACAAACAATTTAAACATTGATTGATGTTTAATTTTCGGTTTAGAACTATACTTGCAATGCGATATTTTTGTAAAAATCTTTACCGAAATTTTTCCTCCGTCAAGTTTTTGGTGCCGTTGCCGGGGAATTGCAATTGTGTGCCTTATTATTGGTTATTGTGAATATTGTGAATATGTTTGCCTTTTCATTCTTTGTTAGTTGTTTCTAGTTTTATGAGTTTATTTTTATTATTTCTTATTAGTTTTTATTTTTATTTTCTCTTGTTACTATGAATTCTCACCCCTTTGACTATGAGTTTGGTTCAAATTGTGTTGTAGAGAATGAAAACTACAATGAGAACATGTATCAAGGATGAGACAATCAAAGGTGGGAGGAGCCTCAAGCTTATGGACAACCTCCATGGCAACAACCCTCTCCAATGTACTACAAGCAAGAGCCATTCTATGATGCATACCAAGACAATGGATATGGTGGACCTCCTTGTGATTACCAACAACCACCACCATATGCCTATGAATCCCCTCTTCAACATAGTTTTGAACTATCATACTCACAAGCCCCTACAATCAAACACTTCCATATGATCCTAAGCCTTATCCACCATACCAACCACCTTATGAGCCATATGAACCATATATAGAACCACCCACATTCCAACACAATTACTCCCAAGCACCGCCACCTCAATATACACCACCTCCAATGTATGCGAGCTTTCAACCACAATATGATCCTAATTATGTTAGCCAAGCGGACAAGAGTCACATGATCATTTTAAGGAAGCAATGGATCAACTTCAAGCAACCATCCATCAAATGGAGCGAGAGAAAAGCCGAAAAGCATACGAAGCTCTCATGGCTAACAAATCTCAACTTGAGAACAAGGGACTGGAGTGTGTTGTACAACAAGTGAAAAAGATGGAGAGTGTTGAACCGCCACATCCTTATCACGATGAACCACCCTCCTATCATGAACCCTTCCTCCCAAGTAATGAACCCTCATATTCACTCCACTCTCTAATGGATGACACCCTTGGTGTCCTTCTTCAAGGGCAAAGAGAGATGCAGTGGACGACACTAGAGTTCATAGCTACCTTGATCGAGGTAGTAGATAATTTAGCTTCACTGCGCTTCAACACTCAAAGTATCCCCATGGACACATGTGGAGAATCTAATGAAGAACGCAGCATGAAGGAGAGACTAGGAACTCCGGTGGAAAGTGATGAATGTGACTTTATATTGGAACAATTGGAGGAAGCCGTAATTGATGAAGAGGAAGAAGTGGTCGAAGACTTAGGAGATGCTGAACCTCCATGGGAATCTAGAGTTGTAGAGTATTCCTCCAAGAAGCTTGAAATTAATGTTGAGGAGGGTAGTGCATAACTTCCAAGGCATATTTCCTATGAAAAATTGGATGGAATAGATCAAGAGGCAAGTTCCCTTGGTGATGATGATCATGAATCAAGCCCTCCTAGTAATAAATCTGCATCTGCAAGTGAACCCCTTAAGTTTGAAGAACCTTTTCCCGATGCAATTGAAAATAACATTGAGGTAGATTTCTCTCAACCTCACATTTATGATTTGAGTGACAGAGAAGAGTTGGATGAACTCGGTAAGGAAGAGTTTGAAAGTGAAGAATCTTTTCAAACGGTGGAAGTCCTTCGGCAAGGTTGGACGGGAGTTGAATATGCTTTGTCAAGATCGTTGGAGACTTCTCTACCTAGGCTGCCATCTACTCCCTCATTTGAGTGGGTAAAACTTATCTTTATTAGCTTTACTGTCCCACTTGAGTATGGTATTCTCGAAACAGATGGTCAACTTAGGAGGCTTTGCGGAATAAAGTGTAAGAGAAGGATATTTAGTGGTTGGAGTTGCAAACCAAGACTCATCAAGGTTGATATTTCAAGAGTTAGATGCAAGGGTTGGACTAGTGATCAATTGGTTAGATCTAAGAGAAGAGTTTGGTACTTCATTGAGAATTCGAATTGCTTGCCACCCGGTTGGAACAATGATGATCCACTTAAAGACGGGTGTAAAAACATGATTTGGGACCCCGGCATATAAGAGGGTCACCTTTAGGAGCTCAAAGCTTGTGAAAAACTTCATCAAGGTTTGGTAAATTCACTTGGAAATGTTCGAGCTTATTAGAAGTCTAAGTGTTGGTGGAAGTTTCAAGATAAGTTCAAGCACAAGCCACCATAACAAGGAGCTCACTAAATGTCCAACTTAAGGACTTTAACTAAAAGTGTTAGATGGGAGACACCCCACCATGGTAAATTCTTCCTATTTTCTCTTTTATTTATATTAGTAATAAATTGAATTTTTATTTTTAGTTAGAATTATTTCGTTTAAGCTATTGTTTCACTTATTTAATAAAGTTTGGCTTTACTTTGGTAGCTTGTTAGTTTATTTTAAAAAAAAAAAGGGGGTTGTCACGCGTGCGCGTGTCTGATGCGTACGGGTCAACGCCCGAATTTAGTTGTGCCCAAACCGTGCTGGAACGGCACGACGCCGTGGCCTGGACAGTAAGTTGTGCCAGGACTGCACTGGTGGGGTTCTAGGCGCACAGCCCAACCCACGTGTGAGCGTGGACGACGCGCACGCGTTGTATGTTAATAATGCCACCTCCAGTATAAAAACCCGAGAGTTGCGCGAGAACTATGCAAGTGTTGGGGGAGGAGCACAATTCATCTCCATGCGTACGCGTGACGGACGCGTATGCGTCACCTTCTAATTTCTTCTTATCACGCGTACGCGTGACTGACGCGTGCGCGTCGCCTCCCCATTCTGCAACCCACGCATGCGCGTGGACGATGCTTACGCATTGCTTCTCTTCCCCATTTCTTTCTCCTTTCTTTACTCCTTTCTCTTTCTTTCTTCCTCCTTTCTTACTTTCTTCTTCTTCATTTCTTTAACTTCTCATCCTTTTTCTCTTTTATTCTCTTTTGTTTATTATATTTGCATACTTCCATTCATTGTATTTTTACTTTACTTTTGTAGCTTATTTTTATTCTCCTTCTTACGTTTCCTATTTCACCATTGGTGTTAAATTTTCTACTCAACTTTAGAAAATTTCTTGAATCATTTTGGTGCTTCGTGACTTATTTAGCAATGTTGGAAATTTTTTCCCCACACACAAGATTAGTGCTTTCATCCCTTATGACTCATTATTCTGTGTTTTTGCACTTCATAATCATTGAGTTAGGATAGGACCAAATACTCTCATGCTTATCACTAATCTTGTCTGTGTCAATTCTTGTTTTAACTTGATGTTTCCGAGTATTCTTGTCATTTAATTATGCTTTGACTTTACTCTTGCATCAAGTGTTAGTTAATATACCATTTGCTTATATTATTTTCTCACTTGCATGCTGTAGCTACCATGTAGTTGAGAACCTCATTATTTTTTGGCATTAGCCCACTTATATATTATTTGTTTTCATATCTTTGTTCGTGGGTTATTCTTCTTCCCTTTTCTCTTCCTTCAGGATGGCCACCAAGAAGGGGAACGGAACACTTCTAAATGGGGCGACAAACAAGTACTTCCACACAATCTTTTGAAGAAAGTTCATCAGTTGTAGCTGAAGGTTGTGGTAGGCTTAGAGAAGGGGGTTGAATCTATGCCTTCCTTTTAATTGCTGTTATTACCCTTTTTAGAATGAACTTTCAATTCAGGTTCTGTTTGAACTCAGCAGCGGAAATTTATGAGACAATTTATTTTTGTCTCATGAATATCAGAAAACAGAACTCAGCAGAGAAGAGAAAAGCTAACACCAGCATGTATCCTGGTTCGGTTACCTTGTGCTATGAAACCTACATCTAGTCTCCTCCACAACTATGGAAGAATTTCACTATAGTTAACAGTATTACATACACCAATTTCACAGGATTGACCTAATTATTTCACACTCAAGTTCTAACCTAACTTGACATTGGCTATGCTAATACCTAACTATTCACTCTTAGTGCTAACCCAAATAAGAAAGGGATACCTCACAAGTACAAGATACAAGACATAAACACACCTAAAGAAATCTGAAAATAACTCTAGGCTTTTCTCTCAAGTGTATCACTCAGCCTTTTTCCACTCATGGCTTTTACTTGAGTTCTCTCAATATGCCTTTTCTCTCAAGAAATTACAGAAAGATAAACATTTGAAAAGTACATTACAATCTGTAAAACATGAAGGAGATTGACTTCATCAGCAGCCTCTTTGCTATGTGCAAAACCAGATTCACAAACCTCAGATTCAGTTCTTCAGTATTGGCCGAATGCTTCTTTGAAAGAAAGCATTATCCAAGTAGAGGAACTTCTTAACAGAACACTGTTCTCACACTCTGGTTTTCTCTCCTTGCCTTCTAAATGAACAGCAAGCTTCATTTATCTCCTTGCATGTTGCTTGGTTCTTCTTCCAAGGTCAACACCTAGAGCCTTGAGCTTCACCCACCCACAGATTTACTTTTTCACATTAAACCTTAGAGTAGAAACTTTGCTTCTGACTCCTTCATCTTGACCGAAAGCCACAAAGCAGTAACCATAGAAATCTTCTCATGGTCAACTTGATCTTAGCCATTGAGAAACTACTTGGTCCCCAAGTATCACTTGTGACCATAGATGTGAAGTAGAATAGGGTAGAGACCAACTTTCCTTTGAATGCCATTTTCGGATAGAGCAGAGAGTTGGGAAGAAGAGAAGAAGATCTGATGCATGCAAGATGAGATGGATTACCTTTAACTTAAGCTTGATTTGGTTTGGATTTTCTATTTTAGCTTCTGTGTTTCAAGCTTAAACTTTCTCTCTCTTGCTTCTTTGGTTACTAGCTTAGGGAAGAAGCTTTTTCTCTCTTTCTCTTTCTTACTTTTCTGAAGCTTTGATTTGACTTGATTAGAGAGGAGAGGAACGTTGCTTCTGGTAAGGCAAGATGGAGGGAATTGAAAAATAATTCAGGCTTGGATCGGGTTCTTCTCAAGTTCAGCCCGTTGGTGCCTTGTCTTGCTTCTTGGAAGACTTTTTGCTTGAGATGAATGACTTGAGCTTGTCTTTATTTTCACTTACCATTCAGCCCATTAGCATATATCTTTTGTTTAATGTTGGGCTGCTGCAACGCTTGTTTTTAGCCTGCATCACTTATCAAAAATAATCAAAGCTAATTGGGTGATTAGCCCACTAATCAAATATTTGTCATCATCAATTTTATTAATTAATTTCTTAACTCAACAATCTCCCCCTTGATGACAAACATAATCAAGCAATGATCAAAGGAATTTAAATTTTTTTAGTAAGGTTAGGAAACTTCCCTTTGATGTTTCTTGCTTTAGTGTTGCTCCCCCTTTCCTTTTCAAGATTAGCTCCCCCTGGAATTATGCTTTCTTCTTTATTCCTGTTTTACATTGTACTAAAAGATAACACAATAGAGAGCTATTCACAATTATCTTGTCTAAGGGATATCAAACAAACAACACTATATAATCAGCCCAACATTAAGCTAATATCATCAGCAGGTGAAATCAAGTATTAATGCAGCAAAAGATCCCAAAAGAAGTACTAGAATCTGCTATACTATTGCTATTACTCCCCCTTTTGTCATCAAGGGTGGATAAAAAGCAAGACCAACAAAAAACAAAGTTTTACATCCTGCAGAAAAGAGTTAGAGCATAGTTCAAAGTACTAAATAAACTATCACAGGTGCAGCAGTAGCTAGAGTTATTACAGTCATCCAAAACAACACAGTAAAAAAGTAGCTAAAGAAACAGAGTTTATGAGACAAAAAGAGAGCATCAGCAGCAGTTTTTATGAGACAAATCCTAGGCATCAGAACCATTCCCCTCCGAAGCAGCTTCCTCTTCAACATCAGTAGCAATGTCTTCATCATTGTGAAGGTTATCAATGAAGGTCATGAGCACAGCCACCCTATCTCTTGATTTTCTCAGAAAGTTCTCATGCTTGCTAGCTAGCTTCCTTTGTTCCTTGCTCATGGCAATCATGTGGTTTGATTGGGAAACAAACTCTTCAGCGACATCCTTGACCACATTCAGCAGAGCAGATTTCTTCCCAGTGGAGATGGAAGTTCCCTCGGTGGAAGGAGGAGGAGAGTCATCTGGAATGAACTCTTCATCATCATCATCTAGAACCACTCTCTCAGATCTAGTTGGTCCTTTTTGCTGTTTCACTGAACCACCCCCTTTTAGGTATGAATGTCTATTTTCATAAGCCTCATTTGACAGATCAACACCAAAATTCTCAAATATGCAAGTTAAAAATATGCCATAAGGTAGTGCTTTATCTTTCACACTTCTAACAGAATCAAACATGTATCTAGCCATCAAATAGGCAAAAGAGATTTCTGTTTTAGTGATTAGGGCATACAAAACAAGTGTGTCCGTGTAAGAGACCCTTTGATATGAACCACTTTGAGGAATCAAGATGTGATTAACAATTCGGTGCAACTGAGCACGTTCATATCCTAGGGCTTTGTGAGTGGGTGTGATGCCATCAATTAGAGAAACATGTTCACAAATGTGAGCCAAAGCATCATGGTAAGAGATACCAACCCCATCATCCCACTTTACAGATGTATAAGCACACGGCCCAACATCAGTGTACTTCAAGGAATCACTGATGGTTTCATTATTCAAGATAATGTCTCTGCCCTTAACATACGAATGCACACTTCCTTCATGGTAAGTCATGTTTGCATAAAATTCTTTGACCAACTGAGGATATACAGGTTTTTTTATTTTGAAAAGGTGATTCCAGTCTAAAAATTTCAAATTTTCAACAAAAGAAAAACCTTTCTTTTTCAAATCAGGTAAATCAGCAAGAAAAGATAGACATAGAGTGCGATATTGAATAACTCCCTCATAAAAATCGTGGTTCATGGCAGATTTGAAACGATGGGGGTTATAGTCTGAGTGAGATGTCATGTAGTGTGATTTGTGAGCAAAAGGATCAATGTCTGGTTCTCTAACAGATTTGAGAGGGCAATGAGGGTTACCTCTTTGTGAGTGCACAGGAACAGACCTTGACTTTGGTTTTGTAGTCTCAGGAACAGGTTCTTCAGCAGCAGGACGCTTACCCTTGGATGAGCCAGGTTTCAAAGAGCTTGGTTTGGATGGCGTTGCCTTAGGTGGTGGCGTCGGTTTGGCAGGAGCAGGATATCTTGGAGTATTTTTGGTCCGAGCCATGGGGTCACAGCGAGGAGGAGAGGTAGGAGGAGAAGGAGATGGAGTAAAGGTTCGGTCTTGGGAACGAGTGGAAGGCTTTGAGGGAAGCTTGTACACTTTTTCACGAGGAGGCATTTTAGCAATAGTCTTCTTCCTCATTTGGTTGGTTTCAGTCTTTTGAGGAGAGAGGCAGTGAAGTGAGTGGGAAGAAACCAAAGAGTTTGAGGAGAAGTTATGGAGGGAAGAGATGGAGTGTTGGTAACCGTACCCAAAAGTGGATTTCCAAAACCATGCAACTGCATCACCATTTGAAAAGACTTGAAAAGACATGACCTCATAGAAGAAAGGTTTTATTTGATTTTAAAATAAAACAGGAAATTAATTTTAAATTTTGAAAATCAAAATTAAAATGAAACCCTTTTGGATCAAAACAAAGATAAATTAGCTTGAAAACCTTTTTGGGCCAAAAAAATTTTTTAAATAAAACTTAAGCACACAAATCATCAAAAAAATAAACAAGAATGTAACATTCATATTGGGCCCAGATGATGGTTTGATTTAAGAAAACACATTTGGACCACTCATGATCTGAATTTTGAAGTTGGCCCAGATTGAGTTTCACTTGAAGCAAGCCCAGAACACGCTGATTAAGGGGAACGTTTATCACCTGCCCAGAATTGTCTCATACCTGTTTATGAGACAAAAAGCTCCAGCAAATACATCAGCATTTTTCAAATAAAGAGTCATAACTCAAAATTCCTAGACAAGTCCTAAGCATGCAGAATCTATCCTCAGCTAGTGGTTTTGTGAATATATCTACTAATTGCTCCTCTGATTTAACAAATTGAATACTAATATCCCCTTTTGGACATGTTCTCTTATTGAGTGAAATTTCACTTCAATATGCTTAGTCCTAGAGTGCAAAACTGGATTTTTAGAAATATTAATGGCACTCATATTATCACACATTAAGGAAATATTTTCAGCATTTAATTTGTAATCAGCAAGCTGTGTTTTTAACCATAAAAGCTGAGAACAACAAGAAGAAGCAGCTATATACTCAGCCTCTGCAGTGGATAAGGCCACTATTGGTTGCTTCTTACTTGACCAAACATTTAAGGACTTCCCAAGGAAGCAACATAAACCAGAAGTGCTCCTTCTATCAACTCTATCACCAGCAAAATCTGCATCACAATAACCAACTGCAGAAAAATCATCAATCTTAGGATACCATAGACCAAAATTGGATGTGCCATGAACATATCTAATGATCCTTTTAACTGCAGAAAGATGTGACTCTTTAGGTTTGGATTGGAACCTAGAACACAATCTAACACTTTGCACAATATCGGGCCTAGAGGAAGTTAAGTATATAAGG
>NC_029787.2:17738236-17750340 GCF_000816755.2 Arachis ipaensis
TCTTTGAAAACCATTTTTCAAAAGAAAAGAGCTAAGTCTTTCATACCAAGCTCTAGGAGCTTGTCTTAAACCATAGAGAGCTTTAGATAATTTGAAAACATAATCAAAATGCTCTTTATTTTCAAAACCAGGAGGCTGCTCCACATACACTTCTCTATCTATTACTCCATTCAAAAATGCACATTTCACATCCATTTGATATAATTTAAAACCACAAAATGTAGCATAAGCTAAGAGAAGTCTTATGGCTTCCATTCGGGCAACAGGGGCAAAGGATTCATCAAAGTCTATTCCTTCTTCTTGGTCATATCCTTTTGCCACTAGCCTTGCCTTGTTTCTTGCAATGCTACCATCTTCTCCCAACTTGTTCCGAAAAATCCACTTGGTGCCGGTCACTCTCTTTCCACTTGGCCTTGGAACCAAAGTCCATACTTAGTTCTTTTCAAACTCAAGAAGCTCATCCTCCATAGTTTTAACCCAAGAGGGGTTACTAAGTGCTTCCTTGACGTTTTGAGGCTCTATTTGTGAGAAAATGACAATGTTTAATCCTTCATTTGCCTTTCTAGTTGAGGACCGTGTTTGCACTCCATGAGATACGTCCCCAATGACAAATTCCTCAGGATAATTCTTCAAGAATCTCCATTCACGAGGTCTGGTGGACTTGGAGGCAGATTCAGTCACTAAGGGATTCTGAACGCTGCTGGCTGCAGGATTTCCTTCAGATTCATGAGACAAAATGGAATTGTCTCTTGAATTTTCAGCATTAGCAGTTTCTGGTTCAGCTTGTCCAGACTTTTCTTTTTCATGATTTTGAGAAGCTTCAACTTCCTTTTGAGATTGATTTCCAGCATCACAATCTTCCAAAATGCTTTGTACCAAGTTAGTATCACAAAATGTAACATGTATGGACTCCTCAATAATTCTACCATCTTGATGATAAATCCTATATGCTTTACTAGTTGTGGAATATCCTACAAACAAACACTCATAAGCCTTTGGATCAAATTTTCCCAAATTTTCTTTATTATTTAAAACAAAACATTTGCATCCAAAGATGTGTAAGTAATCTAAGTTTGGTGGGTAGTCTTTCCAAAGTTCATAAGGAGTTTTCTTCAAAAATTTCCTTATGATTATTCTGTTTAAAATGTGGCAAGATGTGTTTACCGCTTCAGCCCAAAGGAATTTTGGAACATTACTCTCACAAAGCATAGCTCTTGTCATCTCTTGTATGCTTCTATTTCTTCTTTCCACAACACCATTTTGTTGTGGTGTTCTTGGACAAGAGAAGTTGTGAGATATTCTAAATTCCTCACAAAAGGATTCAAACAAATTATTTTCAAATTCAATTCCATGATCGTTTCTTATAGAAGAGATTTTCAAATCCTTTTCATTTTGAATTTTCTTGAAAAAAGGTTCAAAGGCCGAAAAGGCTTCATTTTTGTGTGCAAGAAATAAAACCCAACCAAACTTAGTATAGTCATCCACAATCACTAAACCATAATGTTTACCACCTAGGCTTTGAGTTCTTGTTGGACCAAATAAATCAATGTGTAGCAACTCAAGTGGTCTTTTAGTAGAGATGTCTTCCTTTGGTTTAAAAGAACTTTTTGTTTGTTTTCCCATTTGGCAAGCATCCCAAGTGATGTCTTTGTCAAACTTTATCAAAGGAAGACCTCTTACTAATTCTTTCTTTACAACTTTGTTTATTTGAAACATACTTGCATGGCCCAATCTCTTGTGCTATAACCACTTTTCAGATTCTTTAGAGTGAAGACAAGCTACATTTTGATCCTTTAGTTCATCAAGAGTAAGTCCATACATATTATTGAAATGTTTGGCAACAAACATCACTTCATTTGTCTTTTCATTAACAACACAGCATTCAAGCCTTTTGAAAACAACTAAATATCCTAAATCACACAGCTGACTTATACTCAAAAGATTGTGCTTTAAACCACATACCAAAAGTACATCATCAATGAAAGTAGATTGTTCATTACCTACTTTTCCAACAGCAATGATTTTACCTTTACCATCATCTCCAAAGGTCACAAAACCTCCATCATACTTATTTAGTTTGATGAAGTAAGTTGACCTCCCAGTCATGTGCTTTGAACATCCACTATCCATGTACCACATGTCCTTTTTGTTCTTGGATGCTAGGTAAATATGCATGAAGATTTTCAAGTAGCTTTAGGTATCCAAATTAATTTGGATCCTTTGAAGTTAATCCATCTTGGTTGCCCAAGTGCATTGAAATCACAAACAACATTGTAAACTTTGTTTCCAACAACTCTTTTTTCAATGAAACATTGTTCATATGAGTGACCAAATTTCTTGCAATTGACACAATGATTTTCATATGTGTGTCGCTGAAATTGAGGTGAGTTATATTGCTTGAAATGATTAAAGTGTTGAAATTTTCTGGTTTTTGGAGGAGATGCATTTCTTTTGACAAACTGATTTTTATTAAAGTTGTTCCTCTTTGCAAAAGCATTTTCACCAGAATTTCTTTGAACATTTTTACCTTTCGGATATGAGGTTTTGTTGTAAAATGGTGGTTTCTTGAAAACAGCCTCATTTTTCGAAATGTAACCCAAACCTGGCCGGTTTGAACTCGGACCAGTTCTTGGTGAAGGCTCAGTTTCACTTGTGTATGCTTCATCAAAATTTTCTTCACAAGTTGAAACATATCTGATACCTGATTTGCTTGGTATGGATTTGGTATTTGATGAAGAAGCCACAAATTTTATAGAGGAAGTATTAGAAACTGCATCTTCCTTAGCTATGTAGCCTAAACCAGATTTTTCAAACAATGGTCTTTAACTTGCAAGTAATTTGTCCAAGTTGCTAGAACCTTGAGCAAATTTTGCTAAGTCACCATTCAGTTTTGTGTGTGGCTTCATAGGCAAGGAGTTTTCCTCTCAGCTCATCATAGGTTATGGGACTTATGTTGTTGCTCTCGGTTAGGACAGTGGCAGTGTTTTCCCATTCTTTTGTGAGGCTTCTAAGGAGTTTTCTCACCAAAGTTTGTTCTGCATAATTTGTACCCATAGCATCAAGGTTGTTGATTATGAATGAGAATCTCTCAAACGCTTCATCAATGCTTTCTCCATCCTTCATGCTAAACATCTCGTACTCTTTTCGCAGCATATCAATCCTCGTTTCTTTTACTTGTTTGGTGCCTTCGTGTGTAACCTGGAGTTTTTTCCAGATTTCTTTGGCTGTCTTGCATCTAGACACCTTCCGGTACTCTTCAAAGCTGATAGCACAGTGAAGAATGTTGATTGCTTTGGCATTCAGCTCTATCTTCTTCTTATCATCTTCATTCCATTCAGCTTCTTCTTTTGGAGTCACCACTCCATCAGTACTTGTCTTTGTTGGGATCTTTGGACCGCTCACAATAATCTTCCATATGTTATTGTCAATGGATTGGATGAAAATCCTTATCCTTTCTTTCCAGTAGGAGTAGTTCTTCCCGTTGAAGAAAGGTGGCCGGTTGTTTGACTTGCCTTCAGTGAGGGTGTAGGCAACTGTGGTTGTGCCCAAGTTGTTTGCCATTGGATCTTTGCTCCAAGCGGTTAAGCTTGATTTTTGAGACCTTAGCTCCTGATACCAATTGAAGGTTGTGGTAGGCTTAGAGAAGGGGGGTTGAATCTATGCCTTCCTTTTAATTACTGTTATTACCCTTTTTAAAATGAACTTTCAATTCAGGTTCTGTTTGAACTCAGTAGCGAAAATTTATGAGACAATTTATTTTTGTCTCATGAATATCAGAAAACAGAACTCAGCAGAGAAGAGAAAAGCTAACACCAGCATGTATCCTGGTTCGGTTGCCTTGTGCTATGCAACCTACATCCAGTCTCCTCCACAACTATGGAAGAATTTCACTATAATTAACAGTATTACATACACCAATTTCACAGGATTGACCCAATCCTTTCACACTCAAGTTCTAACCTAACTTGACATTGGCTATGCTAATACCTAACTATTCACTCTTAGTGCTAACCCAACTAAGAAAGGGATACCTCACAAGTACAAGATACAAGACATAAACACACCTAAAGAAATATAAAAATAACTCTAGGCTTTTCTCTCAAGTGTATCACTCAGCCTTTTTCCACTCATGGCTTTTACTTGAGCTCTCACAATATGCCTTTTCTCACAAGAAATTACAGAAAGATAAACATTTGAAAAGTACATTACAATCTGTAAAACATGAAGGAGATTGACTTCATCAGCAGCCTCTTTGCTATGTGCAAAACCAGATTCGCAAACCTCAGATTCAGTTCTTCAGTATTGGCCGAATGCTTCTTTGAAAGAAAGCATTATCCAAGTAGAGGAACTTCTTAACAGAACACTGTTCTCACACTCTGGTTTTCTCTCCTTGCCTTCTGAATGAACAGCAAGCTTCATTTATCTCCTTGCTTGTTGCTTGGTTCTTCTTCCATGGTCAACACCTAGAGCCTTGAGCTTTACCCACCCACAGATTCACTTTTTCACATTAAACCTTAGAGTAGAAACTTTGCTTCTGACTCCTTCATCTTGACCGAAAGCCACAAAGCAGTAACTATAGAAATCTTCTCATGGTCAACTTGATCTTAGCCATTGAGAAACTACTTGGTCCCCAAGTATCACTTGTGACCGTAGATGTGAAGCAGAATAGGGCAGAGACCAACTTTCCCTTGAATGCCATTTTCGGATAGAGCAGAGAGTTGGGAAGAAGAGAAGAAGATCTGATGCATGCAAAATGAGATGGATTACCTTTAACTTAAGCTTGATTTGGTTTGGATTTTCTGTTTTAGCTTCTGTGTTTCAAGCTTAAACTTTCTCTCTCTTACTTCTTTGGTTACTAGCTTAGGGAAGAAGCTTTTTCTCTCTTTCTCTTTCTTACTTTTCTGAAGCTTTGATTTGACTTTATTAGAGAGGAGAGGAACGTTGCCTCTGGTAAGGCAAGATGGAGGGAATTGAAAAACAATTCGGGCTTGGATCGGGTTCTTCTCAAGTTCAGCCCGTTGGTGCCTTGTCTTGCTTCTTGGAAGACTTTTTGCTTGAGATGAATGACTTGGGCTTGTCTTTATTTTCACTTACCATTCAGCCCATTAGCATATATCTTTTGTTTGATGTTGGGTTGCTGCAACGCTTGTTTTTAGCCTGCATCACTTATCAAAAATAATCAAAACTAATTGGGTGATTAGCCCACTAATCAAATGTTTGTCATCATCAATTTTATTAATTAATTTCTTAACTCAACAATAGCAACCCTAATCCACTTGCACATCTTTGCATGCACCGAAGACGGTGCAATCTTTAAGTGTGGGGAGGTCGATACCGACTTCCACGGGTAACTACTTTCTTTTCAACACCAATTTTTAATTTTTTTGTTAGTTAATTGTTGCATTGCATGATAGATTGCATGTGTAGTTAGTTGCTTGCATAATAGTACTACTTAGTTGAAGTGATGAATTCTTTTCCAAGAAACTATTTTATAGCATTTCACTAATTTGAATTAAAATTTGTGTTGAACTTGCTTGAAGAAATTTATTTTGGAACATGGTTTAGAGCTCGAACACACAAAACCCAGTAAGATTTTGAACCTATTTGATTGGTTGCATTTTATCAACCAATACTTTGTTTTGGTGTGTGTTGTTCTCTCTAAAATTGTGATATTTGTCTTGCTTGATTCTATATTTCCATTGTTTGATGCATGTATACACTTACGTGATTGAGGCATTTGTTTCACTATAGCTCACATACTCATATGGCCTTACCCTTTCATTATCCTTTGCAAACCAATGTTGAGCCTAATTCACCTCATTTGTTCTTTACTTTAGCACATCATTAACTCTAAGTGAAAAATAATGAATGACCTTAATTTGAATCCTTGGTTAGCTTAGACTAGTGAAAGTATTCATGATTTAAGTGTGGAAAAATTTTGTTTGGCAATATTTGGTTTGGGAATTGAGTATGTTAGACTTTTTTGTGAAAATATGAAAAGAAGGTTGAGGACATGTTTATGCATTCAATACCTTAATCGTATGCATTGAAAAAACCAAAGAAAAAGAAAAACCAAAAATAAAAGAAAAAGAAAAAGAAAAGAAAAAGAGCAAATAAAAAAAAGGGGGACAAAATGCCCCAAAGTAAATGGTGATAGCAATGCATATGTACTGTACTCAAAATAGAGGTGCATGAATATGTGGTAAACATAGTTAATGGGTAGTTAGATTTTATATTCTGATTACATGGATTGTCTTAAGTTAGGTGGGAAGTTTAGGTTAATCAAGGATTCAGATTTTTATCCACTTGACCAAATACAATCCTACCCTGACCCTAACCCCATTACAACCCTTAAAAGACCTTTTGATATGTGTATTTGTGCATTAAATTTTTGTTGATTGGTAGAAGAAGAGAAAACATTAGAAAGCAAGGTTAGTAGAGAATTAAGAGAATCGAACTTTAAACAATTGAGTGATTAGAGTGTATACACTTCCGGTGAGGGTTCGATGCTCGATTCTTTGTTCCCAACTTTCACGAGCTTTCTTCTTGCAAGTCTATGTGTACTTCATTTTATAATTTGAATTAGTGGAATCCAGTTCATATTTTTTTTTCGAGAATTTGATTTACTTTTAACCAAGTGGGTAAAAGCATTTCGCATCATTCATTTAGATAGGTTGCATTTCATAAATTCTACTATCTCTCTTCACTCTTTTGATTCTATTGAGCTTAGCATGAGAACATGCTAATGTTTAAGTATGGGGAGATTGATAAACCACTATTTTGCGGTTTATTTTGTATTGAATTGAGTAGATTTTATCCATTATTCTCACACTTATTCATATAATTCGCATGTTTTACATTTTCCTTTCTAATTTTGTGCTATGATTGAGAACATGCTTCTGTGGCCTTAAATTTGCTAATTTTAATCCTCTCTTATTACCATTCGATGCCGTAATATGTGTGTTAAGTGATTTCAGGTTTTTCAGGGCAGGATGGCTTAGAGGATGGAAAAGAAGCATGCAAAAGTGGAAGGAACACAAGAAATTGTAGTTTTGAGAATCTGGTAGCAACATGCACGCATGGGCGACGCGTACGCATGACTGGTGCAGTAGACATACAACGCGCACGCGTGGCTGACGTCTACGCGTGGCCAGTGAAAAGTCCAATGACGCGTACGCGTGACAGAGCGTCATGTGCTGCATTAAACAGAAAACGATGGGGGCGATTTCTGAGCTGCTTTTGACCCAATTTCAGGCCCGAAAATACAGATTAGAGGTTGCAGAGTGGAGAAGAGGGGAGAATCATTCACTTCTCTTTCATTCACAATTTTAGATTTTAGATGTAGGTTTCTAGAGAGAGGGGTTCTCTCCTCTCTCTAGATTTTAGGGTTTTTAGTCTTATTTCTTCTTAGATTCAAATTTTCACCTTGCTTTAATTTAGTTTTCCTTTATTCTTGTTTGTTCTAGTATCTTACTTCTTTTAGTTTATTTGTTATTGCTTCCGTTTGTTATTTCATTGTTATGCACTTTTGCTTCCTTTGATTTAGATTAATGCAATTCATATTTTTATGTTATTGTTCTTTCTTTAATTATTGGTTATTGTTGTCTTGTAATTGGATATCTTAGATTTTATTATCTCTTATTAATTCTCTATACTTTTATTTTGTGCCTTCCAAATGTTTGATAAAATGCTTGGTTGGATTTTAAATTAGATTTTTGTATTCTTAGCTTGGATTGAGTAATTTGGAGACTCTTGAATTGTGAAAGTCTCTTGTTGGTTGTTGATTGAAAGTTGCTAGTTGGCTTGAGCTTCACTAACTCTAGTTTTTTATTAGGACTTGTGAACTCAAGTTGATTTGCTCACTTGACTTTCCTTCAATTGTTAGAGGTTAATTACGTGAGAGCAATTTGCAATTACCATCACAATTGACAATGGTAATGAGGATAGGAATTCCGCTTCTCAACCCTTGCTAGGACTTTTCTTAGTTGTTAGTTTATTTTCTTGTTATTTACATTCTTTGCTTATTAAACTCAAAACCCAAAAAGATACAATCTCATAACCAATAATAAATACACTTTCCTGTAATTCCTTGAGAGATGACCCGAGGATTAAATATTTCGGTTAATTTTATTGAGTTTGTATTTGGGACAAACAATTTAAACATTGATTGAAGTTTAATTGTCGGTTTAAAACTATACTTACAACTCGATATTTTTGTAAAAATCTTTTTCGATATTTTTTCTCCGTCACACTTTTAGAAAAAAAAAATGACATCATCGTATGGTATTGAGTTTCTATTATCGAAAAATTTAGAGTTTGATCCTTGTTAAATTAAAAAAAATCATAAGACCAATAAAAAAAAAAGAAAATTTATAAAAAGAATTTGTGCAAACCCAACAAAGGCTATTGCATGAGAGTGTGTGTTAAATATATAACCATTTATATATCCTTTCATCTTAAATTTTTGAAAGAAATAATTTTATGACATATAAAAATTCTATGACTTAAATGTTCAATCCTTATTAATTCTAAAAAGAAAGAATTTTAACATAAGGTCAATACAAAGAAAAAAAATTATCATGGGACCCCAAAATAGACTCCTACATAAGGAATTATGTTGGAGATATAACTATTCATACACCTCTTATTAATTTAATAATAAGACTTTTAAGAATAGTGATTTATAGAAAAAAAATCCATATATATATAGACATTATGTGATATCATTTAGAAACAATATTTAGTCTTCTAAAATGTTTGTGGAGTGAGGTGCATTGAGATATACTAAAAATTCGATTTAGTAAAATTTAAAAAAAAAAGTATTTGTATTTTAAAAAACATGAGCTCCCCATTTTATATTTTGCAAAAAAAAAAAGAAATAATATACTTACTTTTGTAACTTTAAAAATATTAAGAATATTTTTTAAAACACTTAAATATGAGTCATGGACCTTAATTTTGAAAATTTCATCTTTATGTATATTAGACCTTTTTTAGATGTATTGTATACCTTTTTTTTTTTTGGGGTCATGGACCTGTTTAACTTTTAATGGTAAAACCATGTATACCTTCTCTAGTAGCCCAATAATATGTCAGCCTATCAGGTCCAACTAAATTCGCTAGATTTTGTAGGGGAAAAACATGAAGCAAGAAACACAGGAACTTTGTAGACCATTTTGAATCATTTTGGAAAGCAAACCCGAATAACTATATATCATAACACCCCAAAAAAAATCTATCAGGTCAAGGAAAAACTAGTCTCTCTGACTCAAAAAAAATAAAAGAAAACAAACTCGTCTGCAAACGCATTACTCAATTCATCCTGTCTAGGATTTTTCTGATCTTTAAAATTGTGTGAAGAGAAGATTTTTTGCTTCTGAACACAATAGAATCTTGTGTTCCTTTTCAAGTTATTTTTCTTGCAAAATTCTTAAAACCAGAAATTAAAAATGAAAATAAAAATGCATTTACAAACCAAACAGGTAAGTTCCCATAAATCCATAACAATCATTCAATATGTCAAAATAAACAATAACAAATTTATCGAAGATAGTTGTCTTAGAAGCATACATATAATTCTGCTACATAACCCAGCAAATAAACATCCACAACGGTAGAAACTATTATATGGTGTGTTCTAAACTATAATATAGCAGACTATTATAAGCTATATATAGCGATATTAATTGGAGCCTGAAGCTGAATTGCCTGCCAATTGCGGCTTAGGCCTTAGAAACCATGAATCTTGATATGCTCCTTCTTTACTATGCCCGCTTGGACAAGGAAAGTTGAAACGTTCTTTCTTTGATCTCCCTGAAGCTGTATGACCTGCATCCATGCAAAATTGGAATGTAAGATTTTGTTCATCGAAGGATGGAAAGATTGGATACCGATATCTGAATGATACTCGTGTAATTATTTTAAGATTTTGTGAAGGAAACCTTTAGGAACCTAGAGGACTTAATGTAATTGGGCGGCTAGAGTGGGTTTTATATAACAAACTTGCATAGCTGGCGAGTGGCAAAGTAAGAGTGTGAGCATTCTAAGAGGGGAGTTGGGAATTATCAAGGGCTGAGAGGGGTAACCAGAGGATTATCTTAGAGAGGTCAGAAATATACTTCAGGCAAGGAGAGCGCGAGTCTCTTGAATACTCGCAAACTATTGGTACAAGCTTCGATGTTAGTACACTCTTGCAGTAGAAGGTTTACACCCACTGGTATAAATCATAGTTATAAGAATTCCCTAATTAGGTGACGTACCACGTACCAGACATGCCCGTTCCTGTACTGGAACGTACTGCACTACAACTATAGTGTATAAATCGAATTCCGAGGTTTTCTTCTATTTTCTATCATTCCTTACTATATCTCTAGGTACCAGTTCTTACATAGACACCGGGAAACATTTTTCTGTTCTCTTTTGTTTCATTTACAAAATCCTAAAACAAAAGTTTTGTAATTAAGATCAAGACAGAATATTAAATATGATACACTTATTATGCTATGAATGAAAACTAAAAACTAAAATAAGGAACATAATTTATCAGGAAGAACACAAACCTGGCCTAACTCAGGGTCCTGTACAACAGTACCATTACAGCAGAATTCTTTCTTCAGGTCTTTGAGTATCTTAGTATAGCTGAATTCTTTCTTTAATCCTTGAACAGTTGTCAGGCTTTTCCTTCCGTTGCGTTGTTGTATACGCACATGAACATACTCTTTTGCCCCAGCACCTGAGTCGTCAGCATTTGCCTCAGCAAAGGGATCTATTCAATCACAGAATCACATCAAAAAGACAGAACCAATGACAAATTGTTGAAAGGAAATCAGTTAACATTGGTGTCAATATATGCATACAGCATAAATGTTCGAGCAGATAGAAATTCAATACCCACCAAAAGCAGTTGAGATGTTAGTGTCGAATTCAGACATGAAAGTTGGCCTCTCTAACTTGTAACGAACAAAGTCCTTTTGCTGTAATCAACCACTCGGGGCACTGAACGACATATATAGAATATAATCCAAGTCAGATGATTGATGAGAAATTTGGATACACATCTATAAAGTGTTCACTTGCTATGAGTTCTCGATCCATGAAAAATATGAAAATTATCTAACAATTAACAAATATACAAAATATTCAATGAACATAAACGTTGTTATTGTACAAAGGCATATTCTTTCAAGTTTCAACTATTTGCACACATGATCATATGGAGTAAGTTTGAAGAGTAATTATAAAGCTGTTTCCATGTAAAGTTAATAGTTAAAAATTATTAAATGATTTGATCTATTTAACTAAATTATTATGTAACGATTCAATTCTTAACTATAAACGAGACCTTCCCATAACGAACAATTTGAAAAGTACAAAACAACGCATATATAAAACTGCCTCGTTCCTAACGCACAATTACTTTAAGAAAACATTGAGCGAACAAACAAACAAACAAAAATAGCCAACAAGGAAAAAATCATTCACCTGAAAAGGGAAAACAATAAAGTTCCAACATCTAAATTAACTAAACACGTAACAATAAGATCAAAGCAATGAAACAAATTCAACCCCGCACATTGCAAAACACGAGATTATTCCTCAAACTTGTGGTGACATATGCGTCGATTGAGAGAAAGAGCATAAACAGGAAATAACACCAATAAAAAGAAGATATTTTAAATAGGAAGAACAGTAATAATACCAGAAACTTGTTGCGATGTATTGTCGGTGAATTGCGAAAGGCAAAAGAATACGAAGGTGCGGTGGGTGAAGTTTTATTTTTTTTGGGTCAGGGGGTGAAGTTTATATAGAGAGCGATAGGGCGGTTTATTTTAGACGACACGAGAAACTCTCCCAGCCACACCACTCAATTTTTTTTATTCTTTTTGGGCCTTGATTTCTTATTCCTCTAACAATTTTGTTAGTTTTCCTACTTTTCCAAACCAAGAAAAAGAAAGTTAGAATCTTTAATAAAATCTATTTAAAAAAAAAGAATCTTTAATAAAACAAAAAATACATTAATTTCATAACTATTTTGAATTTGAATTTTAATTTGAATTTTAAATAACTTAGACTGATCAATGTATTACTTTTTGAAGATTTTAAGA
>NC_029787.2:17751457-17759471 GCF_000816755.2 Arachis ipaensis
GTGTTAAATATGGTGTGTATGAAGTGTGGTCACTTATTAGTCTATTTATAAGAATACTCGTGTAGGTAAAATTGACGAATTTGGATGATTATTGGTTTGGTGATGCAGTGAGGCATACGAACCATAACATTCTTTCAATTAAAATAATATGTCACATTTTTTTTTATCTCTATTTAGGATATGCTTCGTTAAAATTTTACCAAAAAAAATTAATAAAAAAAATTTTAGTGAAAGAAAATACTTTCGTTAGGTAGATAACAAAAATTATAAACACTGTAAATAATAGATTACATCCTAAGTCCACTAAATATGAAAATAACATCCAATATAATTATTTTATCGTGTTTTCAATTTCACTTTCTCATTTTACTTTTTTTCCTAACTTAAACCCCGTTTTTACCTATTCCTAATATCAACTCTGTTTTTTTACTGCATCACTACACCGCCGCCTTTCCTATCACCAGAAACGAAGCTTCCCAGCGTCGCTCTCGCCCATCATCGCTAACCCGTCGAGGAGAATCGCAGTTCTTCCGTTGCTCAGACGCTGCACCACTGCCGCTGTGTCACCACTGTGCAGTCGCGTTTTCTCCTTATTCTTTGCGCACCACTGCTCTGCCTTTCGAAACCCACGAGTGACGTCGCACCGTCGCCTAGCCAGAGGCCTTGTTCTGCCGATGCTCCAACGCTGCACCTCTGCCCTTGCTTCCACGCTGCTGCATTGTGTCTTTGCCACTTCCATCGCATGCTGTTGCTTTGTTCACCCAAATAGTATGACCCAAATAAGCATCCACATCTTAGTGAAAAGAACCATCCGCATACATAGTAAAATGAACATCCGCCTTAGTTGATAAGAAACAACTAATAAGTTGTCCAAAATACCACCTGTGCACCATGTTTAAATGGTGTAACTCAAACCCAACTTGATTTCAAGCAAAATTAAACTAAACCTAATCCAAATCACATAACAAAAGAAACCTACGGAGCATGTGCATGTAGAATCAAGCAAATCAAGTATAATACCAATGGTATACCCAAATAAACATCCACTTTAGAATGAAAAGAACCATCTGCATACATAGTAAAATGAACATCTGATTTAGTTGATAAGAAATAAGTAACGAGGCAGTAGCTACGAGGGCACCGGGGTCACAATACAGCAGTGGCGGCAGTGGCGCAGGATTGCGAGAGAGCAGTTGCGGCAGCTGCACGTGTAACGCAATACAACGACACTCGCAGCCGGCCGCGCACCTCGTGGACGGACGGCAGCTTGCGATGGCTCTCCTTCTGGTGGCGAATGAGATCTGTGCAGGTGGATCGGCGGCACACTGTGAACGCATAGCGGCGGAGGTCTGAACAGCAGACAGCTAGAAGAAATGGGAGGACTGTGTGAATAAACGGAAGGTGACGTCATTTGAAAAAAAAAATTCTGTTGAGTTTGGAAAACTTCAAGTTCATTGTGATGATCAAACATTGTTAAAAATATTAGAAATTATTAATTTGTTTTTAAAGCTTCAAATTATTTAGTTAATAATTTCTGTTTTGTTTGCAGATCTTGGTCATTGGGCATAAAGCAACTTAAAGCTCATATATGTTAAGAAAATACATTCAACCTTGTACAAAAATTCTATATGACATATGGCTGAATTATTTAGTTGGGCCAAGAAATTTGTTAGCAAAGCCCAATTAATCTTTGTTACAAAGACCAACAAGGCTTGGTCCGAAATTGGAAGAAGAATGAAAGCAATGGTGCATGCTTTTCACAGTTACCTACTCCCACTTTGGAATGGAATTTAAAGTTAATTAAATGGATTTAATTGTATTGATAATAGGAGAGATAAAATTCAAAATTGATTTGATGGCTTTTATTACTCTCACACGTTACTAAGCATGGGGAGTGGGAAATTAATTTATTTTAATTTCATTCATCAATTACATTGAAAAACTTTTCACTCTTCTCTCTCTTCTCTCTCTAGTTTTCGTGTATCATTTCACTGACAGGGAAGAAGCTTGTAGAAGCAAGCTATCAAAGGAAGAAGAACAAAAGCTATGAAAAGGCAAATGGCCAAGGTGATGATGGCCCTTGCAAAAGGAAGATCTACAATATGGTGTGGCTAAGATTCTTGCCACAAAAGGTAAGATGTGGTGAGGAAATCTCAAGATCTCTATACCTAGAAATAGAAGCAATCCATTTCGGTCAGAGAAGAAGATCCCTGGGGTATGGCTCGTCTCTACTTTTTGTTCATCCATCACAGAAGGTAGCTACTGTAGCTACGTGGAGGAGGAAGCAGAAGTGGAGCAAATGGAGCTGTCAAGGATCAAGCATTCATCAAGGGTCAGAAATCCGTTTTGGGGACCAAGTCAAGATGAAAGGCTTAGATTGATGAAGTTTGAAGAAAAGGGATGAGAGAGAGGTAATTGCATGTTGGTTTTAACTTTCGGTTCCCTCTCTCTTCTCTCTGTCCGAACCGATTTGATGATTGAAGAAGAAGAAGTTGGCTCGGTTGAACCGTTTCAACCTTGGAGGCTTCTCCTTCTATAATAAAGGTGAACCGCCAAGGCTTGAAACAAGGAGAAAAAGTACAGGGTTCTCATAGCTACCCAAGCTAACAAAAGTTCTTCTCCTTCAATGTGTTTCATTTTGTATTTTCTTTAGTTTTGTTTGTCTGAGTCTCATGGTAAAAAAGACAAACAGTGTGAGGTTTGTAAGAAAAAACCAGTGAGTGAAAAAAGGTAGAGTGTACAAAATTAAAGAAAAAGCCTTATGTGTCTTAGAGGTCCTTTGTACATCTATGTGTTGTGTATCATGATTCTGTGGGAATCCCCTTGCAAGTTGGGTTAGCACTTAGCAGTTGAAAGCTTGGTAGGTGACCAAGTCAAGTTCAGGGTTGGGGATAGATTCTCGACTTGTCCCGGATAGGAAGGGTAGTTCCTAGGGAGAATTGGTGTCTGTAATTAAGATGATTATAGTGAAATTCCATCATTGTTATGATGAAGACTGGATGTAGGCTGCATTGCACTTGGCAGATGAACTAGGATACTTCTTGGTGTGATTCTCTCTTTCTCTTCTACTCCATTTCAGTTTCTGTTGCTAAGGAGACAAAATTGAAAGATATCTCCTGGCTGGGTACGAGACAAAAAGAAAATGTCTCGTATCTGGTTATGAGACAAAACGCAGAAAAATCTCCTGAAGCTAATTTGAAAGGCAGCTAGTATTACTCAGCAAAAAGGGGCTAAGATTCAACCCCCATTCCCTTAGCCACTGATTACCATCATATTCAAAAATAAAAAAAGATTCAATATTATGATTAAACCTAATTAATTTAAAATTTGATTTTAAAAATTAAAATTAACTTTTTTTTTACCTATTGTTTGGTTGTTCAGAAAAAAACATTGTTCCCTATAGTTTCTCGAAAGGAAAAATGTATAATATTCTATTGTGATGAGAACTGTCTCATTAAAAGTCTTGTCAAGAAAATATAATAGAAACAAAAATCTTATCAAAGAAAAAAGAGTATAGTCTCTCTCCCAGTTAGTAACATCACTTAAGATCTCAAAATCGATGCATTCTGATTTGGTGTACCAATTTTTCAAAGGAGGGTGTTAGACGTAACTTTGTGAATTAATTTGTTGAGTTATCATTTGAACGAATCTATTGAACATCAATTGTTCTTTGATTTTGAAGATCATGTGTGAAGAACTTGGGAAAAATATACTTCGTTAGATTATCTTTGATGTATCCACTTTTGAGCTAAGCAATACACACTGCATTATCTTTACAATGTTATTGGAGCTATCTTCTTATCAGACAACCTACGTTATGATTGAATATATCCGATCAGATTCTTAAGCCAATAGCATTCATGACTTGCCTCATGTATTGCAAATATTTCAGCATTATTGGAAGATGTTGCGGCTATATTTTGCTTTGTAGATCTCTATGATATAACTATGTAACCAAGTGTAAATAAATATCCTGTTTGGGATCTACCTTTATGGAGATCAGATAAATAACTTGCATCTATGTAGCCAACCAATTGTCATTTAGATCCATAAGGATAAAATAATTTCATATCAATTGTTCCACAAAGATATCAAAACACATTTTTTATTACATTCTAATGTCTTGGAGAGGAACTATATCTTACTAATAAGTTTATGACAAATGCTATGTTGGAACGTGTATTATTAGTAAGATATATTAATGTCCCTATGACACTAAGATAGGGTAATTTAGGACCAAATGTTTTTTTATTTTCTTCTTTTAGTCAAAATGGATCCTTCTTCACATCTAAAGATTTAACAATAATTGAAGTTCTTATTGGGTGTGATTCATTCATAAAAAATCTCTTTATCATTTTCTCTATGTAAATCTTTTGATGAACATATATCCCTTTTGTTACATACTTTATTTGCAGGTCTTGACAAAATTTGGTTTTTCCAATATTTTATTATCTAAAACTCTTCTTTCAGAATATTTATGATCACTGAAATTTCTTTAGGAGATCTAATGATATTTAAGTTATCAACATCAAGGTTCTGAAAATCGAACCGGTCAAGTGACCGGTTTAATTAAATATTAATAAAATCTTTGAAAATTTAATTATTTCTAAATAAAATTTAAAATGAAAATTTTTTAATTAACTTCTAACAAGTTCTTACCGAGATAATGAACAACAATTCTCAAAACAAATACTCAGAGTCCAAACCCACCAAACTAATTATGCAGAAACAAGTTTCTAGAGTTTCAGAAAACAAAGAAAAGAAGAGTACTTGAAAAAAAATTAGAAACTAATTAATTGTAACTAATCAGTAACAAACAAGAAAGTGAGAGAAGCCCACATCAAAATCACATACCTATAGGTCATAAAAATTAACAACAATACATTCAGGACACAATTGATAACCAAAGAACAAGTACAAACAAATTAAGTTCTAGGGATTCCAATTTCCACAACAGCAAGAAAGAAAAGATTTCTCATACTGACAACAGTCAAATTCTATCCAAAAATAGAATAAAAGTTGATAGGAAAAAAATGACCTATATATATATATATATTCAAATGTCATTGGTACATAGCAAGGTTGTGAGAACCAGATCGGTCAATAAACCGATGAAGTAACTGATTTACTAGTTCAATAATTCAATTGAGGTTCAATTGAGGTTTAACCGATTTAATTAAATATAAATAAAATTATTAAAAATTTAATATATAATTTTTAATTTAAATTTAATAATTTCTAAATCTAAAAATTTTAATATGAAAATAATTTTAAAGTTATACCTCAACATGAGACTAAAAGGTGTTATACCTCAAAATTAGACATTAATAATTTTCTTAAAAATACTAACAGTACATTAAGATGCTCAATAAAAACACACTAATAGAAATAATACATTCATAATAATTAAGACAGTATCTCTTCATTATTTAGAAACAAATGGTACCAATAAAAATAAAAAATCCTCTAAACTACATTCTCAACAATTATCTAATTCTAGAAATTTCTACCATACCAAGAGTGACTTTATCTAGCCAAGGAGAACACAACATACAGAGAGATTAACAAAAGAAAAAATACTTCAATGCAGGAACATGTCCATGAATGCCATGATTGATTGAATTGGGGTGAGGAATTTGTCATGGCTTCAGAAGTGAATCCAAATCCAAAATCTAGAAATCCAAATTACAAATTACATTCAACAATTATAGCAAAATTCAAAATGATAACAATTCAGAACCCAGAAGATTATATCAATTCATCCAGCATTCAAAATAAAAAATTATATTCAGCAAAATTCAATAGGGCAGAATTTTGAACTTATATAGCAAAATTCAAAATCCAATTTATATTCAGTAAAATTTAGAATTACATAACAATTAATTCATATAATTAACAAAATAAAAAAATTGAAAAGCAAAATAAGAACTCTGCATCAAGCCATCAATCCATATAATTAAGTCAAATGTTGATAGAGAACATCATCAGAACAAGTCTTAAGACACAAAATACAAAAAAAAAATGTTCTTCTTCTTTCCAAGCTTACCTAGGGATGCCCTTGACCTCTAGAATTCAAAAATTGAACTCTGCATTAAGAAAAAATAAACAGATCTCAGATCGATGGAGTAGTGGGTGAATGGGAAGGAGAGGTAGATCTCAGATCTGGCCGCCGTGATAACGCTGGATTGGGAGAGGTAGATCTCAGATCTGGCCGCGAAGAACGGAGAGGCGAGCAGAGAGGCGATTTGGGCGGCGAGCTAGCGACAGAGACGAAGTAAACAAACCGGAGACAGAGGGATGTGGGTGGAGTGATCAACGCTGGTTGCGTCAACGAGGAGAGGAGAAGCCGAGGAGTGCTTACCGTAGAGGTGAGTCGACAAGATAAGCAGAGGCCGGAGACTGAAGAGGCGAGACGACAAGATGAGCGATGTGCGACGGTAAAGTGGGCGGCGCGAGCGACGGCGATGTTCCACGATGAGGAGAAGAGGGTGAGAAGCAGCTGTTGGTGGGGGTTGCTCTTGTCTGAGTTCTCTGATAGGGTTTAGGTTGTGTGAATTGTGAAAGTGAAGGAAGAGGGAGCCTTCTGTACTGCCCGTATGGTGGTTTTTTTTTTCTTTTTTTTTAAGAGACAAAACGACGCCGTTTAGCATTTTTAATTTCAAACCAAAAACCGCTAAAAAATCGGACGGTTCACCCGGTTCAACGGTTAATCGCCGATTCGACCGGTTTTTTATCGATTTTTTGCCAGACGGTTTCTGACCTTATCCGGACCGGTTAGGTGACCGGTTCCCGGTTATTCCGGTTGAACTAGCCGGTCCGGTTTGGTTTTCAGAACCATGATCAACATACACAATAATTATAATGAATTTATATGTAATTTTGTTATATAAACACATGGGCAAATATTATCATTTTTAAACACTTTTTTCATCAAATACTCTGCAAGATAACTGTACCACATCCATCTAGATTGTTTTAAACCATATAAAGATCTTTGCAATCTAACCGAGTATAATCTTCGAGAATTCTCTTTGGATGATTCAGATATCTTTATTCCTTTAGAGACTCTCATATAGATAAGTGGTGACCACATCCACTAGATGCATATTTAACTTATGATATACAGATAAGCTAATCAAATATCTCAAGATAATTGCATCAATTACAGGAGAGTAGGTCTTCTTATAGTCTATACTAGGTCTTTGTGAGAAACCTTGTGTTACAAGTCGAGCTTTATAGCGTACAAGTTCATTATTCTCATTTTGTTTCCTCACAAATACCCATTTGCTTCTAACAAATTTCACACCTTCTAACGTTCAGACCACAGGTCCAAAGATTTCACGTTTTGCAAGTGAATATAATTCATTTTTCATGACTTCTTTTCATTTTCGCCAATCAACCATTCGTCGACATTTTTCGACAGTTTTTAGTTCAGGATACTCATTTTTATGCATAATATTTAGCGGTACATTATATGCAAATATATCATCAATAATCATTTCTTCAATTTTATTTTTTTCTGTAAAGACATAGTTTATTGAGATCTCATCATTTTGACCATTTTTAGATATTCAATTATATCATGACTTTACACAATTATAATTGTCCCAATTATGTCTTTATCCTTCTTAGCAAAAAGACTATTTGCCTCTTTTTCACAATTTACCATTCTTCTTTTACCAGAATTTTTATTTTTTTAAAATCGAATAGTCTATCATATTTTTGGCACTTATTTGTATTATTGACTATTTGTCTAATATAGAGACATCAATTCAAATTAAAACATTTTTTTTATTTTGTTTAGTAAAAAATTTCATTAATTAAGTTCACACAAATATTTATACCGTAAAGACGAAATCATTTATTAATACGATACAATTACCTGACATAAATATGCAGCAATAATGGTGTATATACATAAGATATTATGGACAAAATATTTTTTGAATAATTTAAAAATATAACAAAAAATAATTAATAAATTTTATATTTTTTATAAATAAAAAATATTTAT
>NC_029787.2:17759555-17765028 GCF_000816755.2 Arachis ipaensis
AATTTTAAAAATTTTAAAGTTAAAAACATTTTTTTAAATAATATTTACAAAAAAATTACATCAAAATCTGATTGAATAAAGTTACACCCTCTCTAATCTCTTTAATCTCCCCCTTATTATGCACAGGGGCTAGAAAATTATCACTATCACTTCTTTTCTTTTGTTTTCTACAACATTTTCATCCTATCCAAAGCTATATTTATACATTCGAATAATTTTCTCTTTATGGTACAAATGTTTCTGTGGACTTAATTAATGAATTTGTTTTTTTCAATGAAATAAAATCAAGAAAATACTACTTGCTATTAAGTCCACATGGTTTCATTCCATACATTAATGATTAAATCCTTGTATATATAAGGATTTCATGTCCTTACAACATAAATCGTAGTATATATGTGATATGGTTTTGTTTTACGGTTTTGTTTTATTAATGCTTCAATGATTGATCATAAATCGTGGTTCATCACTTTATTTTATGTGTAAAAAGTGAATCTGTAATTCAATAACGATTTACTCTTTCATTTAAGTATAAATTAAATCATTATCTTTCTTCGAATTTTATATCTTTTTATTAAAACTTCTATGATAACAACGATTTATATAAAATATTTGAGGACAAAAATATTATCTTTTTAACATTAGGACAATCTAGTAGTTTTTTAATTAATTTCATTTAGTTTGTTTAAGTAAATTATCCTAAAAAATAACATCCATAGTTTTTATACTCAGTGCGTGGTAAAATTGTTAGAATAAATTAATTTCCAATATCCCAGATCATCCATATTGAATCACCAAAAATATATATATCATAATGCGGAAGCGTACCTGAATTCATAAACATGAATCATACGATCGGAAGAGTTTGGATCTTGTGGTTCTTTCGATCTTCCTCAACCAAAGCCTTCTGTGCGCATCTGAATGCTATTTCTCTCATTACTTTAACAATCTGGTCCGTCTCATACATTAGATATGGAACTACCGCAGCTTTTATCACATTAAATCCCTTGACTAAACCACGCCAATCACCATCCTAATATACTTAACGACATAGATCAAATTTGGATGAGTAATATGGAAATTACATGCCAAGTGATCTCATGCATGTCTATTTCCAGCTGGTCCAACTTTATTGAGATCAAATACAATATAAATATTGCAAAATGAACATTTCACATAACATGAAATAAACCATCAACTTAATTCTGCAGAAAAATAACTCAATATCTGTCATAGGACATATAGCATAAAATAAACTCTCACTAAACCAAGGCATCACAAATATTGACACCCATCCGAGCAGTGTGCTCATGAAAAACTTTAGGGATCAATCCCTTGGTTAATGGGTCTGCTAGCATATACTCTGTTCCTATATGTTCTATGAAAATATGTTTTTCTTAACCTTTCTCCTTGACAACTAAGAGCTTGATGTCTATATGCTTCGATTCTGTCAAGCTCTTATTGTTATTGGAGTATGGTACTGCTGACTTATTGTCACAAAATATCTTTAATGGCCTTTCAATGTCATCTACTATATGAAGCTCAGTGACAAAGTTTCGCAACCATATGCCATGAAATCGGAATCAGAGTACCTAATGATCTCCAAATTTTCTGATCTCCGATAAATAAGCATGTAATCCTTTGTTCTCTTTAAACAACGCATTACGCGTTTAACAGCTATCCAATGATCCATATCCGGATTGCTCAAGTATCTACCCAACCCTCCCACTATAAATGATATATCGAGATGTATGTAGACTTGAGCATACATTAAATTCCCTAGTGCTGATGCATAAGGTTTATCATGCATTGTTGTCTTCTTAAGATCATTTTGGGGCATTGCTTGAGACTAAACTTGTCTCCTTTAACCACGGGTGTGTCCATTGGTCTATAACTTTCTATGACATATCTACTTAAAATCTTTTCGATATAGTTCTTTTGTGACAATCCAAGAATACCTTGAGAGTAATCTCTTAGTATCTCGATTCCTAATACAAAAGTGGCATCACCAAGATCTTTCATTTCGAATTTGTTCGATAGAAATTTCTTAGTTTCATGCAACAAGCCTATATCGTTGCTGGCAAGTAGAATGTCATTAACAGATAAGACCCAAAAAAAAGTATTTACTCCCACTGAACTTGCGGTATACACATTTATCTATAATATTTACCTCAAAACCATGAGGTAATGACTTAATTAAACTTGTGATACCATTAACGGAAAACTTGTTTGAGACCATAGATGGATTTTCTCTTTTTTCTATTGGATCTCCTTAATGACACTTCTTGAGGTTGTTGAGCTTGCTGTATGGATTGGGATTGAGGAGGATTCTCATTATTTTCCTGTGCTGTAGCAGTATCTTGAGAAACAACAATATTCTCATTGTTCTCTTGTACTGAAACTAGATCTACAATAGGACTCTCATTGTGCTCTTGTACTATAACTGTGTCTTGAACAATAATAAATACAAAGACCAGATCATTGTCAGTTACAGAATCCTCATCAAAAGCAACATTCCTAATATTTCCTTCCCCCAAACTCAACATCCCATCCAAGGCTTGACACTTTTCATGAATTAAATATAGATACCCATAACGAGAGTAATCATCTATGAACGTAATAAAGTACCATTGTCCATTCCAAGAGACAGTAGGGAATGGGCCACATATATCGGTATGTATTAGTTCTAAGACATCTTTAGCTCTCTCGGCATCTAATTTCCTTTCGTTTGTCCTTTTCCCCTTTATGCACTCAATGCAAACTTCAAAGTCCGTCAAATTTAGGGGTCCGAGAATTCCATCCGACACAAGCCTCTGAATTCTCTGTTTAGAGATGTGGCCTAGGCGTTTGTGCCATAATGATGCCGAATTCTCATTCAGTTTTTGTTTTGTACCCGTTTGCAGTATTTCATTATTATAGGAATTTAAGTTAAGCCTATATAGATTATCCACCAAATGACCAGAGCAAATATTATTCGAATTGTAAATATGTGCATGTAATTCGGCCAAATATAGGCCTTCCTTTGGGCCGACCAATATTCGCATAAATTACATATCACCATATTCCTTATGTTTTGAATAAATTAATTTTCACAAAAGAGACTACTTTGGCAGCATAATGTTCAATCAATTTATTCCAAAACCAAATCTTTATAAAATATGTGGGTATAATAATTCAAATTGTTACTAATTTCTTTATGTAACAATTAAAAAAATATTTAAATCACAAAAGGATTTAAATCTTAATGGTGTCTTTTTTAGGCTAAAATTTTTATATATGGATAATTTTAATGTGAAATGCAAAAATATTTGATGATTTTGGTGTTCTACAGGGTTGTGGTAGTAGTACAAAACGTCACTGACGTTTTGCAATAAAATTTTTTTTTTAATCATCAAAGAACAAAACGTCACTAACGTTTTGTAATAAAAAATATTATTTTAATTATTAAAACACAAAACATTACTGACGTTTTGTTAGAAAAATATTATTTTAATTGAAGAAACACAAAACGTCATTGACGTTTTGTAAATGGCCATAGTTGTGTTCAACACACAGTTTAATTCATGATGAAGGATTTCACCTCTAATAATACAATATTAAAAAGAAAAAGTTCTCTTTTTTAGACCTTTAAAAAAAAATTATAATTTAATAGTACTCCATCAATATTTCAAATGAAATTATCAATTTTACAAACAAATAAAATACAACATGCTTTACACATTCTGTACGCAAAAATGTATATATGAATGGCCGTAAACACAATCGGGTTCAACGCAAATAATATATATTATATATATATATATGCATATATAAATGGCTGAAAAGGGAGCAAGCAAGCTTAACGCAAACGATCAATAATATATATACGTATCAATTTATATATATATACATTGATGCACACACAAACGCAAACAAGTTCATATATATGCGTGCAACGGTTTTACCACGTAAACAACATACATTGATACATATATATATTGATTCGATAATAGAAAAATAAAAATCGAATATTTTCGATGATTAAATTATGGATGGCTCTGATACCACTTGTTGGAATAAATTAATTTTAATAACCCAGATCATCCATATTGAATCATCAAAAATATATCATATCATACTCGAATGCGGAAGCGTACCTGAATTCATAAACATGAATCATACGATCGGAAAAGTTTGGATCTTGTGGTTCTTTCGATCTTCCTCAACCAATTAAATTTTAAAATCTATTTTTTTATTTTAAAAAACTCATCTATATTTTTAATATATGTATTCAAATATTATCTAAAATTTTTATTATATATTTATACATAAATACATGAATTTAAAGAGTACTACTCTAAAGTTTTCAGAATATTTCATAAATTTTAAAATAAATCGCATATATATCTAATATAGTATAGTTCATAAAAATATTGTTGATAAAATACAATACTGTAAAATGCAGTGTTGTGATAAAATAAAATTTTAGAGTATTGTTGATAAAGTACAATATATTAAAATATAATAAAATATAATTTGGAGTATTATGTTTTATTAGCAGTATTTTCATCAACTTAAAAATGGGTAAAGTATATATTTTGTTGATAAAGTTTGTAATTTTTTTTAAAAATATTTTTAATTGGTTAATTTTATTCAATTTTATCTTTAATATTTTTTATTTATTCAATTTTATTTTTTAAAACTATTCTTAAACGTTTTTAATTTTATTCCCAACATTTCAGATGAAATTAACATTTAAGAATAATTTTAATATAAACAAAAAACATTAGGACAAAATTAAATACAATTAAATATTAAGAGTATTTTTAAAGAAAATTATCAAAAAGATTATCAACAAATCTTCAATTAATTACAAGGAATGGACTAAAAAAGATCTTTTTTATCGTTGATGGCAATGTCAGAAATAATAATGAGATTATTGTTTTATTTTTCTTCTATGTTTGTTTGTTGTTATTATTCTTTTTGTTGTTCTACTTTATTATGTTGAGCTCTTTTTTTTTAAAAAAAATTAAAGTTATAAATATTAAAGACAAAAAATGTATTTTATTCTTTAAAAATTTTAAAATATTAAATTTTAAAAATTTATGTATAAATAGATGTATTAAGAATTAATTCACTCAACACTTTTACATTATTCAAGCTATATTTATACTCTGTCAAACGAACCTCCTTTTTCCGCGTGGAGCAACGGATTATGCATAGAACCTGAATACAAGTAATTCGCTGCAGCCTTTAAGGCAATTACCCTAGGACAGAATGTTAGCATTGTTGTGCAAATTATATTGACTTTTTATTTTCTCCTAATCATTCTAGGTTGTCACTAATTATGTTCAAATGTGTAATCTATTAATCTCACAATTAGACGATTGGATAATATTTTTTCAAAGCAATTTATTCAAGCAATTTATCCCATCCAAAAGCAACAAAATTACTTAGAAGATAATAAAAAATAAATTAAATTATTCTATCAATT
>NC_029787.2:17765053-17771906 GCF_000816755.2 Arachis ipaensis
TTTTATGCGATAAAGACCTAATTATAAATTTTAAATCGGTGTAAAAATCTAATTTAAAATTTTTAAACTATAAAAACTTAATTATAAATTTGGTAAAACTATAAAAATGAATAAAATAATTTAACCTAAAAATAACACAAAAATAACTTAAAATTATTTTATTTTATATGTTTAATAAGGTAAATTGGTAATTAAAAAATATAAAATAAAATAATTAAATTATAATTCAAAACTGACAAATAATAGTTCTAATATTAAAAAAAATGTTGTAAAATAAGAGATAAAAATATATATTTATTTGCTTAAATAAAGAAATGAAAAAGCCAAAGAAATAACAAAAGTAGACCCATGTTTTGCTCGTTTTGTAGGCATGTAACAAAAAGAACTATTAAAAGTCCGTTTTGCCACATTCAAAGTTTAGAATTTAGAAACATTCAATTCACACAAACTAACTCCCGAAAATGCAGCACACATGAACAAACCCCTTCAGCATTTGCGTGCATCTCCAACTCTACCTCCATCTTCCCCCTCCAATCCAAACTCATTTTGTTCCTTTAAGTTCACACACAAAATGGAAAATATTAACGGTTTGTTTTGTAGATTACATATTTATACAAATAATATTATATCACTGCAGGGCCATGAAGGTGGTGGTAGAAAATTTGACGGGAACATTGTTCTATATCCAAGTGAAAAATGATGCCACGATTCACGATCTAAAGAGAGAAATTGAAGCCCAACAGAAGCTACCTTTTGAACGTTTAATCCTTGTTGTCGATGCTGATCATACCCCTTTGATGAGCAAAGAGGAAGAAGAAAGAGTTTCTCTTGCTGAATATGGAGTCCAAGATGGATCTCACGTATATCTTTTTCTCAACCCTGTTGATGATAATAATAATAATAATAATAACAATAATCATCCTACTGATCAAGTTATATTCAATTTACCAGATGTTTTTATTAGTCAAACTAATTAAATGTAACCATTTCTCAGTAGTCATAATTTTCTTAAATTCAATGGATTCTTGAAATCTTATATATCTTTAGAATTTAGAATGATAGATGTATGATGGATGGGGTCAGTTAAATTATTGATATTCCCACAGTTATATTATTAATTTGGGACGTATGATGGGGTCAGTTAAATTATTGATATTCCCACTTATGTTATTAATTTGCTTCGCAACATTCCTTCTCATCATATGTTGATGACGATACGGCTGGGTAAGTAAATGACAAAGTAATGTTCAATAAGATGATTGATTTGCATTGCAGCTTCATATAGAATTGAATAAATATTATATTACAAACTTAAATTGATTAACTAATTTAGCGAATAAAGTCAATTTAGTAATGATGTGAAAAGTATAATAATATATAATGCCAAATAATTCTAGATTTAGTAGTTGGTATTAGTATTTCCATTTTTGTTTTACGTACTAGCTTGCTGTCAAGTGTGGTACACCACTCTCAATAATTTGATCTATCTCTTGCATTTTCATTTCAATTTTAAAATTATAGTATCATCTGCTAAAATGAATACGGACTCCTTTAAGCAAAAAATTAAACTAAAAAATAAAAACAATAAAAAAGAATTTATTGGAGAGTTCCCTTTTGTTCGGTTAGCTGAGTACCAAACGGGTCGGATGAATAGAATGGTTATGAGGAATGAAGGGGATCTGGTCCTAGGTTGCTGGAGAATGGATCTACTTTCTGGGTTCATGTCTAAGGATAGATCGTTGGAGTCTCGCGACCTACCGAGATGTCATGGTGTGAAGGGAGAGCCACCTGCAAAAAAGACTCTGATACTCAAGTCAGAATCCGTACAGATGATAGTAAAAGTGAGGAGATAGTGACGTACCGTGGGGGAGGGATAGGGCCCTCCCCTTATATATTCCATGCCTAGGGCGGGCCCTACAGGGACAGACCTGCCTTCTAGGAAACTTCCCCTCCCAGCTGTCATGTGCCTTGCTGGAGGGGAGGGAATGTTCGGGTGTTCCCCTCGGTTTGGGTGTCGCTCGCTCACCGGGTCGGCCGCCCGGGTCGGGGAATTGCATTAGCTGGGCCGGGCCGGAACAGTGCCCCAACGCGCCAGTGAGGGTCGCGAGCGCCGTTGTTGACGCGTTTCTAGTCTCCTTTGGTTGCTTCGTCGCTTGATCAGCCGCTCGTGATAGGGGTGTGCCTCCTACGCGCGAGTGGGCTTCATCGCCTCGAAAGAACGTCCTTTGTCGCCTCGTTCTTCGCGCCGGACATTTAATGCTCTTAATTGCTGATTTGAACCCCGAGCGAAATGTCTGTTATATACCTCTGTCTTTCGCGCTTCTAGACGTCAGTTACTGTTCAATTTCCTTAGGCCCTTACGTTTTAGTTTCCAACTCCCAAATCATTACTATGCGTTCTTCATTTCCTTTTCGCATTTTTCATTTCTTTTTAGCATTCTCTAAAGTCCTTCGCCCCTATCACATCCAAACTCCTTCGAGATTCCTTAGTTCCTTTCGATTATCATCCTCATCCTGGTAAGTTTCCTCTTTCTTCTCTGCTTCTTAGTTTCATTTTGTACTTATGCTGCTTTTTCTTTGTTTGGTTTCGTGTATATATTGTGTATTTGTTGGATTGTATGCTTGAATTGTGCCAATGTTAAGTAGATACTGGGGGTTACCATTTTAGGTTTTTGGTTTTTAGGCTTTTAGCCTTTACTTGACTGTAGATTTAGCCTTTGTTTAATTGTAGATAGACAAACTGTAATATTCAAAAGTAAAAATTGATTTATATAATGATTAACCCTATATAATTAAAAATATATAAGAAAAAAATTGGTGCATAAATTATTTTGGTTTATATAATGATAAAAGATGTGAATATTCAAGATATATAACAATGCATATGACACTGTAGCCACTAGCCAACCCTGTAAGTTATTATAGCTTCATGTTCTGTTAATATATATTATATTATACACTCCACTTTTGATGCTAAATTTGATGTGTCTAATTCCAAAACTTGTTTGTTTTGGTGTTTTTATCAGTAATCAAGTAGCTAGCTGGCGTGCTCGAATACGTTCATTCCAATTTCAGTTCTGCAGAATGAAAATATGTATAATATATTTGGACAAGTTGGAAGTATTTGACCTAACTAAAAATGAAAGATAAAATAACAATTAAGAAGTGGAAATGTATGTATATATCGTCCTTTAGTTCTGTGAGAGTTTTTAATTTATTTAAAAACAATAGAATAAATTTTTAAGCAACGATTTTAATCATTAATTTACTCTTTATTTTTCTGCACATATAGTGAAGATGACAACTTTATATCCTATATATACTCTTATACAATAGGAAACATCTGTCGGTAAAAAAATATTTATTTAAAATTAAATAAGCCAACTCTATATGCAAAGTATAGATTAGCTGTTATTATCAAATTCATAAATATTGAATACAAGTAATTACTTTTCCAATAATTAAAGAATAGTCAACAACCACCCAAAAGTTGTATCATAATTCAAATACATCTGATTACATTATCCATGATCATTATATCTTAAAAATTTGAAAATAAAAGAAATTAGAATCGATTCCCAATTATAAGCACAATTATTAGAATTTAGTTTATCTGATCCAAAATATCAAAAAGAAGAAGAAGAATTGAGTTTATCCGACCTTATAATCTAAAATAAGCAAGTAGAATTATTTAAATTATTGATGAACAACATATCTTTAATTTAAATATGATGAATACCATTTTCATGTACAACTTGTCCATTTAACTTTAAAATATTTAAAAATCAGCTTGTACAAGAGATATGGTAATACAATTAAAAAATTTTATTTTTCTTATATTAGAAACTAGAGAGTGGATTTTATCACTGCCAAAATATTATCGCTCCTATTTGAGAAATGTTAATTATTACTCTCAAATTTTTATCAAATTAACATGATGTTATCAATTTTAAATTGGTACTATATTCTCCCAAATCAAAGTTACATTTGCCACAAATAAATTGTTGGGGGCAAAAACACAGTCTTTGTTCATAATTAATTTTCAAAACTTCTTATTTTTAATTAAAATTTTTAAATTCGACAGAAAGTCATACCAATTGAAAAATAACTACGTTTTTCTAATGTCTGTCTAATTTATTGCTATCTGTATTACGCTTTGGTCATGTTGGAAATAAGATTCTTTACATTAGAACTTAGAAGTATGCATTTTCATATGTCTTTTCATATGTCTGCATGCTAAATCTTGAATTTGAATCCTTTAAATTTTAAATTTTTACTTTAGAGAATAAAGTATGATTTTTTTTTTTACTAAAGATAGGAGACTCGAACCCGCAACCTCTTAATTGAGTATGGAGAGACTATGCTATTTGAGTTATTACTCATTAGCGAATAAAGTATGATCTTCTACTATTGAATAGTTTCTCTTTTATATTTACTCTTGGTCTCACTTATGAAATAAATGGTGAAAAGTCACATTTTACTCTCTAAAGTGAAATCAAAATTTAGATAATCTAAACCCCTAAATCTTAGGTTCCTTTTGCCATTTTATTATGTGTTTTTTAATTTAATTAGAACGACTTTATTACTTAGACAAATCATATAGTAATAATTAAGTGTTAGTTTGGATTTTTTTTTTAAAATAAAATATTTTTATTCAATTTAAAACCTATTTAAATACATCTTTTAAAAAAATACTTTTATTAAAAAAATTAAATTATTTGTTTTTTTAAAAGTAAAAGTAAAAGATGTTTTTAATACTTGAAAATTCTTTTTTCTTAATTTATCTAAATATAAAATAATTTTTGTCGGTTAAAAAAATAAAAAAATAAGTATCTTTCAAAAGTCAATCCAAACATACCTTGTTGTATACGTTTAATTACTCAGTTTTGAACGTGCCAATGCAATCTTGAAATTATAGTTGTAACCAATCATGAAGACATGAACTGCATGTGATGGAGTATTTGACTGCCCTTGTATAATCATACGCCAACGTTGTATATTCACACTTTTAAAAATGTATTTTGAATATTTATCATCTGTGTTAATTTGTGTTAGCATGATTTATTCTAGATGTGGATGTAGATAAGAGAAGTATGTAAAAACTTGAATCTGAATCTGTTATGTTAGTTATGTTGATTTAGCATATTTGTGTTATTGCAGCAACTGCATATAGGTTCATGCATGTAACCAACTCTCAGTGAACATAACGTTGATCAATAACAGAATCTTAACCAATTCTCTTTGATCTCTCGACCTTGTCACGGTTAAAATAGTCCTTTCCTTCTTCACTAATACTCTGCCCTCATGAATACAGAGAATTCTAAAGTACTTAAGTGGAACATTCAACATTGAGTATTATAAATGAAATTCAAAGGATTATATTATGCTTATTAGTTAATTTTATTATGTTGTATATATGTACAACAAAACAATTAATAATTAGTAATAGATAACTATAATAAACACAGCATGTTTATTCTCCAGCCACAGCCAGCAGCCACCATTGCTATAAGACAAAGTGCAATGCAAAGCAACTATTCTTTTTTTTTTTTTCCCCTATTATTTCATCATCAATTGCACATTGATTCAAACAAAAGAGAACAACAATTATATTATATGATTTGTTCTCATGTAAATTAAATTACAAGCTAATACGGCCACCACGCCCCTAGCTAGTTGCTTGAAACAGAAATCCTGCCTTAATTATATGAATCTTTTGTTTAAAATAAATAAATAAATAAAAATTCTTATAGTATTTGTTTCATGTAGCTAATAGCTCCCGTATTTCGCAAACTATGTCACTTTTTTTAATTGATGGAAATTAAACTTATTATGATTGATTAATATGTATATGTGGTATTGTGAGATTCAAGACTTTGGTGCAATTTTGTATGAAATTCAAGTTATTATTCCATTACTCTTGATTAATTAATTAGCTTTATATACATGCATAGATACAGTGTTTTCCTTTTCATATACTTTGCTTAGAATTGCATTTACAATTTAAAAATTAAATTCATGTTAGATAATGTGCGTTCAGTTAGTTCTCTCCTCCTATATTCTTTGTTCGAAAGTAACGAACTTAGCATGTTTAGAATATAAGATGCATAAGCAAGAAATGTTGGTCACACGGCACATGCTTCTCTGCACAACATTAGCACAAATAATCTCTGATCTCCCTATACATAGTTTTGACTTGCAATTTTTAAACCTTATCATTGTAATGCTTATTATACTTAATTCACGTGTCTTGGTAACATGCCAACAAAGCAATTTTATCAATCAATCAAGTTGTCATTAACATTAGCAAAACACACACAGTTTAGACTTGAGATACATTTAACTATGTTATTTTCTCTCTCATTTTTCTATAAAACATGAGTTTAATTTTCACTGTTAATATTAGCGGTGGCTAGAGTAATGCATATTTAAATTTCACTATAACTTTATGAATAATACTACATATCTAATTTTTTTTAATTAAATCTAATTAAATTAGTTTAACATAACAAAAATTAGTTATAACTAACATTATTTCAAATCTTATTATTTAACTTGATTGGACTTGATTTATAAAATGATTTAAATATGTAACATTATTCTAATCTTATACATACATGAATACAGATTTTTGACCTAAATTCTATTTGTACTTTAAATTTCTTAACCTAAATTTATACCCGGTCTATAAGAAAAAAAACATATATATTATTTTCACTTAAACATAATATTTAATTCATTCACATTTTATAATATCAAATATTATTTATATATTATTAATAAATTGAATTATTAATTTGATGACACTAAATAATTATGCAAAAGAAAAGAATTTAAGTTTAAATTTCCACTCA
>NC_029787.2:17771979-17781255 GCF_000816755.2 Arachis ipaensis
GTGCACATAGATTTTTGAAATCTAATTGTTAATTATATATATGTTCTCTAAACTTTCTCTACAAAGAAGAGAGCATTAATGAAATAGTAATTTAGAACACTAGAGGTTAATAATTAAGCTGGCTGCTCTCTTAATTAGCTTGAATCCTACCTCTAAATATACAGAATTTAATACTCTAATATAATGACCTCAATTACTAAAGTAAATTCCCGGATATACTACATACTATATAATTTGTCTCTATCTTTGTCATCCTCTAAATATTAATGTATTTAAAATTCATGAATGATTAGGATTATACAACTGTATGTGTTGTTCACCAACTCCCATAATTTATGTGTTATGTTCTCATTTCTTATCCTAATGTGTCCACCATGTGTATCAACAGGAAGCTAAGTTAATTTAATCCAAACAAGCGATGTCTCAACTGTGTCATATGATATTGAAGGTCCATTGGCACCTTAGAGAAGTATCAGTCAACTCTCTATTTCCCTTAATTAAAAGCCAAATTAAATTAAATTAATTTATTGTTAGAACATGCACATCAAATCCTCCAAAGCACATACATTAACCACCGCAAGAAACTCTACTGAACATTATATAAAATTTGAAGATATATATATACAACGTCCAAAAAAGAACGTGATATGGCAAGTTTGATTATTAAACAAATTAAGGGTGAATTATTATTCGTTGTAACTTGTAGATTATAGCTTGGACGTGTAACGAAGGGTTTAGAAGCCCATATACTACTTGTTGGAATTTTTAACTTAATTATCCTATAATAGAAAAAGGACATGCTGCCTAATTATTACACACCAAATTATTTTATGCACACAAATTATATATGATTTTTTTATTAATTACATGTGGTCATGCATATCAATGATATTATGTGACTTTATTTATAATAAAAAATAACAAATATAAAGATTAAGTCATATATATATATTATTGGACAGTTAAGATTATTATTATTATTATTATTATTATTATTATTATTATTATTATTATTACTTGAAAAGATTGACGAAGTAACATGAGGCATTACCTTAGCACATGTGATCGAGATAGCTAGCAGAAAAGACCATTTCAAAATGTGAAGAGTTAAGAGCACTATATATATAAAGCAATGGAGAGGGAACTTGCAAGAAACAACTTAATTAAAACAGAACAATAATCTTCCGTTTATTAAGTATCTATCTTTATAGTTACATTGCCATCAAGTACACGAAAATGGGAAGCCATAGCTACATGAAGGTTTGGATCCTTTGCCTAATAGCATTAATTGGAGCAACACATGCTCAATTGGAACTTGGTTTCTATTCCAAAAGTTGCCCAAATGCAGAGAAAATAATTTCGGACTATGTTAATGAGCATATCCATAAGGTTCCATCACTCGCAGCGGCACTCTTAAGAGTTCACTTCCATGATTGTTTTGTAAGGGTATGTATGAACTTTCTTCATCTATCATTGTTCTTATTTGTATTTGAATAATGCATTAATATAATGTAGCGGGTTGTGTTCAGGGGTGTGATGGATCAGTGCTTGTGACGTCAACAAAGAACAATCAAGCTGAAAAGGAAGCACCTCCAAACCTTACTCTAAGAGGGTTTGATTTCATTGAAGTATTAAAGAGCGTTCTTGAAGCTGAATGCCCTGGAGTTGTCTCTTGTGCTGATATTGTTGCTTTAACTGCCAGAGACTCTATTCGTGCTATTGTAAGCCCTTTTTCATTCTATACCATTTTCTGTGTACCTATATTTATCAGAATTTTATACCTATGAATCAATATAGTTTGCACTCACATTTTTTTAGAGTTTGCACACATTAATTAATATAGTTTGCATTTACATCTTTTCGGTGTTTGCATGCATAAATTAGTAAAATTTATTTATTAAAGATAATTTAGTATTTATACTGGTCAAATAATAATAAAAAATACTAAAAATTGCTTACCCCAAAAATTTTTCATTATATATTTTAGAATAATATTACAAATCAACATTTTTAATCAACTTTCTTTTAAATTATAAATTATAATTTTTAATTTAAAATTATAAACCTAAATTCTAAATTTGACTAATATTTGGCTAATTAAAAGTTAGTTTTTTGTATGCAATAAATATATGACATATAAGCCAATGAGTTATAAATCAAATGACATAGTCTTCCCATACTCACTTAAAAGGTCGCGAGTTCGAGTCTATATATATATATATTTGTGTGTGTGTGTGTGACATATAACCTGGATGCATTGATGCAGGGGGGACCTTATTGGAATGTTCCAACAGGAAGAAGGGATGGGCTGATCTCTAATGGAGCCTTGACCTTACAATTCCTTCCAGCTCCATTTCACAACCTCACCACACTCATTGGACGCTTTCGCCAAGTTGGACTTGATATCAAAGATCTTGTCGTGCTCTCTGGTAATTCATGCAAAATCCTAATTTTTCATCATTTTTTGCGTTATCATGCATAAATTAAATTACCAAAGTAGTATTTTTTAATCTTTTCAAATTAAAAAGAACCCTGGACGAAATATTATAGTTAGAAATTTAAAAGATCAAGATTCAACGATTTTTTTGGTGACTCGATTCAACAAATTATAATAAAATAATATCTTTATACATAAAAATTGATATTGGCTTAATCAATTTATTGTTTAATCGGTTTTTACACGATCAAATTCTTAAATTCAATAAACCTAAATAAATTATTAGCTTTTTTTTATAATTTATCAAACTGACTATTTCAGTATGATTCTCCTAAATCCTAATTATGGTTCTGGAATCAGATCGTCTTAGTTCACTTTAATAAAAAAAAATAGTTAACAAAAAAATCAGTCAAAGAATAGGTATAATCAATAAAAAATAATAAAATAATTGAGCCGATTAAAAACTTAAGTTACTTAAAAAATCTTTTTTCAAATATATATATTTATTATGAAAAAATGTAGGAGTCAACTACAATATAGGATAATCTTTTATATCTTTAGTTTTGAAATTCAAAAAATTACGGTAGTGGAGAATTTTTTTTTTCTTTCTTATAGCAGATCTCTTATTTTTCAATTAGTTGGCTACCCTCCTAATTGATTTTCTAGTAGAACTGCGATTCTGTTAAAAAGCCAATTAGAAAGGTAGCCAATTACAGCCAACGAAGTTGAAAAATAAAAAGTATGTTATATCAAAAAAAAAATCTTTCACTATCCTAACTTTTTGAATTTCAAAACTAAAAATACAAAAGATGGGCTTAAATTGATGTAGGTTGTAGTTAATTTCCTAAATTTTTTAAAAAAATCTTGTGTTGTATGTGGATGCAAATAATAGTTCCCTAATTTTGTCAGGTGCTCACACCATTGGCATTGGGCACTGCTCAACAATCGCAACACGACTTTACAACTTCACCGGAAACGGCGACGCTGACCCGTCGTTAGACTCCACCTACGTTCAAAATCTCAAGACTACCAAGTGCAAGAGCATCGCAGACCAAACAACTTTGGTTGAAATGGACCCTGGAAGCCGCAACTCCTTTGATCTCGGCTATTACAAGCAGGTTCTAAAGAGAAGGGGTTTGTTCCAATCTGATTCTGCTTTGTTGGATAGCGTTGCCACCAGGAACATTATCAACCATGAGCTTACTTCTACTGACACCTTCTTTAGGGACTTTACTCTTTCAATGGAGAAGTTGGGAAGGATTGGTGTCCTTACTGGGACACAAGGAGAGATCAGAAAGATATGTTCAAGAATCAATTAAAAAAAATTTACTATCACAAGTTTCATATATCTAAAAAAAATGTTAATGGTTATAAGTGACCAATACCTTACATTTTATTTAGAGAATATATTTTTTTAGAGATATGAGACTTGTAATATCAAACAAAATTATCTTATCATAATTTATAAATTTCACTGTCTATCAAAGTTTGATAAACCGTGAAAGAATGGTTTATTCTTGTTGCAAACTTTGTGTTGCAACAAGTGCAACAGAATAATCATTGGTAAAACNCATGAATCATCAAATATATAGTATAAGATATATACTATACGGTTTGGGATGGGTGTATATTTCTTTTATGGATGTATGTTGTGGACTTGTGGGTACATGTTTGGTTGATATATTTGATAGTTTTTTTTTTAATAGGTTTGATGGAAAAATAATTTTCTTGTGGTAATAAGAAGCAAATTTGAGAGGGGAAAATAATTTGCTGTTGTTTTGAGCCCCTCATGCTTAAAAGTTATTTTTTCAGTGAGTCAAATCATCTGTTCAGTTATTTTATTTGATTTCTCTCCTCATAGAATCAATGTTACCGTCTCATACCGTTATTATTTTATTTTTTTAAAATAAGTAATATAAAATTAAATCTTAAAGTGGTCGATAATATTTACGAAATATTAATTTCCTTCTTAACTTACCAATTGTATTTTTTATGTCTTTGAGATTAAAAAAATACATTTAGTTAATTTCTTTTCGATCAATTTCGTTGTTATCAATAGTAACATGACAGTGACATAGCAAATGAGTGCCACGTTAGGTAACATAAAATATTGTCGTGTTAATTTTGGCGCTAAATTTTTCAAAAACGAGGTTGTTTCATGAAAAAGATAGTTAAAACATTGAAACTCCAAAACAAAATGATATCATCATCTTCTTCTCAACTAAAACATTTTGTGCTTAAAATTCTAGAGTCTGTGAGTGCTCTTTAGAGTTTGTTTGGTGAAGCGATTTGGGTTTCTTGAGTTCATTGATACCCTGTTCATCATTGCCATTAGTGATTAAAATCATTGAAGGAAATGAGCAAGAATTTTTCGTAAAATCTATTGACATAATGGTAAGTGTACAGTAAATAAAATTAATTTTTTTCATCTTTTTCAATTTAAAGGTATATGTCATTGTGGTTGTTAGTTCGGTGTTTTGTATAGGTTGATGAAAATATTTTAGAAGTAGATTATTAGCTAGAGTTTTTGTGTCTTGTGTGGATAAGGAATTTTTAATATGCTCTGTTTTAATTACTAGTATGTATGCAGCAAAGTTAAGAGTTAATATAAAAGAACTCAACAATAATTTTTATAGAAAAACTCACATTGTAATTGAAACATCTAAATAAGAATTTATTTGGATGGGTATCTATTTTAGATATATTTTCTGGATGTGTCTCTTTATATATGTATTTAAAATATATTAATTATTAGACACATCCACGAACATACTTCCATAAAACACAATTATAAATAAGAGTTGGCAGATAATATATTAGTACCCTATACTTTTCCTTACGTAAATTATTCTGAGATGTAGTGATTTATTTCTTACAAGTATAAATTATCTTAAATAGCAATTATTTAGTATAGCTCGTGAATGAGTAAATTATTCTAATTCAGAATTATTTAGGGTCCGTTTGGATAGGTTTATAAGTTACTTTTTTTAATTTTTAACTTATAAAAGTGTATAGTATTAATGTTTGGTAGGGGTGCACATGACCCGGCTCAGTCCGAAGGTCCGGCCCAGTCCCGAACACTTTAGGGGTTAATTTGGTGTGATTTCATCGGGTATAGGGCCGGATAAGAGTCTTAAAAATAGACCCGGTCATTATTTCGAGTCGAGTCCAGGCCATAGCTCGAGTCACCCGAAGTCGGCCTAGTGGCCCGGTCATCATACACAATTAATATTTTGTGTTATTAGTGATGGATCATGACTATTCTTATGTGGAATTTAAGTATTGTAAACCTTAATATTTTGTGTTATTAGTCATTATAAGACTATAAGTTAATGTTTTATGTTTAGAATGCATAGGACTTTAGACTAATGCATAATATTGTATTATTTGTATTGATTTAAATATTTGGTATTATTAGACAATATTAGTATTGATTGTGGTTATGCTTTAATTTTGAAGGGTTGGTTCTTGTTATATTTTTCTAAGTGAATTTTACTATGTTAAATAATGGTTGGAGTCTTGGAAATTTGGATATTTTTACATGCTAGCTTATAAGAAGGTATCAATGTAATGTAATATTAACAGCCCGATTTTTACCCGGTATAATTGTGGCCCGAAAGTGTATTGGTTTCATTAGGTCTAGGGCCAGGTTTGGGTCTAATAAATAGACCCGGTGTATATTTCGGGTCGGGTCTGGGTCACAACAAATCTGACTTCACCCGGCCCATGTGCACCCCTAATGTTTGGTACAATTTTCAAAATAAAATTGTAACTTTCTAAAAAGTTATTTTAGTACTTATGGAGAAGTTAAAAAAAATTACTTTTCTCATAATAAATTTTTTTATTATTTTCTTTTAAAATAAGTACTTTTAGAACTAAAAAATCAAATACAAAATAACTTATTTATAAGTTACTTTTAATAAAAAAATTTAACTTGTGGTAAATTTAAAAGTTTTAATAAATTACCATTTATTTTAGATCTTATAGTCAAAATTTATTATTATTATTATTATTATTATTAGGGTTTTTCACTTTTTTGACACAAATTATTATTAGGGTTTTTAATTTTGAAAATTTTGTAAGAAAAAAAGAAAAAGAAAAAAATAGATTGGACGAGTAGCAGGAAGTTTAAATCCAGCCCACGCGACAAAAAGGGCAAAATTTTTTGTGAACCCACAAGATAGCCGCCACAAACTCAAATGCTCATAAACCCTAATTTGTATCTCCTCACTCCCCTTCCTTCCCTATATAATCCAACCCAATTGCACTTTCTTTCCATCTCCCTGCTTTCGCAGCGATCCAAATGTCTCTTTAGGGTTTCTTCACCACGCTTCACCGTTTCGGATCTTGAATTCTCACAAAGGTTGCAGCTTTACGTGTTGGGCGTTCTGTTTTCTTCTCTGTTTTATGTTGTTTTTCGTCATTTTTTCCACCTCTCCCAATTAAAGTTGTGGTAATTTTGGTTCCGTGCTGTGACGAAGCAATTTTTTGGACTAGAGTTTCTGATCTGGGATTCTTCACCCCGGAATTTGATTATTAACCCTTGGCTGTCTGAGCACACTTCAAATTATTTCAAAATTTTAGGGTTTAGTCTCTGCTCTATTTTCCAAATACTACCGTTTCAAATTTTCTACAAATTCCGTTTTTGATGAACTGGTTTGAGAAAAATCTGGGCTTATGATGAAAATATAATTATCTTAGCGGATTTCAGTGAGATTTCATATCAATGATCTGATTGTTACACACACTGAAGCCTTTGATTTGTTTTAATATGAAATTTTTCACTTACAAATGTTTATTTTCAATTGATATTATTATTATTATTATTATTAATTTCCGAAGTGGTGTCAATTAATTTCACACTTGATTAAGTGCAGTGACGAGATGAAAACACTGGATGTGTTTTTTGAGCAGTGGACGTTACCGTCAGGTTTCGCCGTGAGCTTAATTTTTAAAAACGACTTCTCCTTCTTCTGAGCACTATAGTTATTGATGAAATTTGCATAGAATAACAACATTCAAGTGATTTTGGGAATTTGTATGAATGTGAATGTTTATTTGTTCATGGAATTCTCTGTGATGTTTATAATGTGATATTTGGTTATTTACTACTTAAGAGTTAGATTGCGTCCATTACCAATTCCAAGGGATTTTATGTTCCTCTTGGTATAATGGCTCGGACGCCATATTTATGTTGTGGTTATCCTGATTGGTGGTTTTCTTAATCCGTACCATTTTATCCTGGAAACGCCACATACATTCCTGTTTCAAGAATTATATTAATTTTAGCTGACCTGAGAGGCTGAAACGAGACGAGGCTCAAACAAGATTCCTGTTCTACTGGGTTTTGCACGCACATTATTAGTTTATCTGAACTAGTATGAGACATACCAGCATGTAGCCATGGACACTAATAATCTATTAGTGATTGGGACTCAAATCATAATAACTCAAATAACACGGATTCATAAATACTATTTAGAAAAACCCAAAAAATATTAAAAAACATAAAAAAGCGAAAAACATTAAACTCAAAATAATCTAAATTCAAAGTCTCTTGTGGTGTTGCATCATTCCACATCTCCGTTTGGAGTTGGGATAGTGATGTATATATCATCGTGGCGACAGAATTAATGTTTTCCTAAATCTCAACGATAAGATTTATGGAGGGATAATTACATCAGTTCACATGGTTCAATCAAAGGACTCATCAAAAGTTGAAAGCCATAGTTGGAAACTCTTGCAATGGGGGACTAGGAGTTGAGTTTTATTCTTCATTGTTTCCTTGGGAATGGAATTGATTTCAAAGAAAGGATGTTCAAATATTCAAGGGCTGCTCATTTCATCACAATTATTAGGGACGATAGTTTTGGGAAAATTAAGATTGAATGGAGAAGGTATGAGTTGGATGATTCTGACCGAGAGAATATGAAGGAAGGACTAAAGCAAACGTTGCAGATTTTAATAGTGATGGGTGCAGGAAGTAATGACCATAGGATCAAATGTGAAGGGAAGAGTGTAAAGGAATTGAGGGAGTTTGTGGAATCAGTCTATGTAACAGGTGGTCGAATGTCTCATGAAGAGAAATGGAGTGTATATAGTTAGTTCTACGAAGCAGAGAAATGGAGTGTATATAGTTCTATGATTAATATTAAATCATAGGACATGCATTTTTTGTTAAAATCTTAAATTCTTATATTTTAATCAAATTAGTAAGAATTTTGTACATTACATATAAAAAAAAATTATCTAAATTTCATACTATTTTTTCATCATATATGGTTAATATCTTCATTATTAAAAAAAGTTATTCTTTTTACTCCGATTCATCAAGAGAAATTTCATCATAGTTTATGTAAATAAATACTAAACTTTTTACATATTTAGGCTTCAACTTGTTTTTTATTAGGAAATGGATAAAGGAACAAGTGCTCTAATTCTTTTCATAACAAGAAGATGAAGATGGTTGTCTAATAGCCTAAGAGCAATTAGTTGAAAATGTTTTACTTTACCATCATAAATTAGCCATCAGGACTTTGCATTGACTATGCCCCTATTATTCAATGAGTCATAATCAGTAAAGACACTTCTATTATAAAAAAAATTTGCAAATTCAATGTTTATTTTTCTCCTCTCTTCATTAAAAAAATACCTCTGCAAGCATTTAACACTTTCATTGGTGATCTCAATATCTTGATGAGAAGATGAGAAAAAAAATCGTATGGAGTCTTCTCTCAATCATTAATGGCTATAATACTTATATAATTAGTGATTAAAAAATTAATAATAATTCAATTATCTTTACTTATAAATAAAAGTTATAAATTATAATTGTAAAG
>NC_029787.2:17781478-17817756 GCF_000816755.2 Arachis ipaensis
TGTACTATTTTTTGTCTATCTTTAAATTAATATTGAGTGCATAACGTTATAAAAGGATGATGACTCTTGTTTATCCTTTCTTTCATATAGATATATAGCACTTTTTACCTTCTTGATCATTGAATTTCATATCTCAAACTAAATGAAGAGTAGGTGCATCCATGTTTTTACTTCTTAAAACATCATAAATATGATTTGTGAAAGTAAGAATATAATCAAATTTTTGCCACTAATTTTCACTCAATTTTTTTTGTAACAAACTCAACTTTGCTAATATTATCTTCCTTGTATAAAGACCGTTTCTCACTTATAACCATCTCTTTGAGTTCTTGCTTTAACAACCTAAATCTTTTGAGCATCACAATGGTAGAGGCAAATTGAGTATTGCAACATTAAGCAACTTCAATAAATTAAATTCATTGAAAATAGATAATCTCATATGATGATTAACAATAAAGTTTTTTTTTATATATAAAAGAAACATCTTCAGCAATTTGAGTAATCAATGAGCATTTTTCATAAACAAAATTATTCTTCTCTATATTCTTAGCCGCACAAATGTCCTTTAAAGCAAGACTGAGAGTATAAACAACACAAGGAATTCAATAAATATATGGAAATTCAGCTTCAATCAATAAATCAACTGCTTTACAAACTGGCATATTGTCAGCCACAATCTGCACTACATTTTAGAGACCGACTTCTCTTATCACATCTTTTATTTTCTTTGCAACATAATCCTGTCCTTGATCTCATATGAACAATCTACAACTTTTAAGAAGAGGCCTCCTTTGGGAATTACTCCATTCATCACTTACAATGTTTACTCCCTTCCACTCCATGAATTTTTGGTAACCTCTAACATTCTTTTCGCATGTTGCTTTTCTTTCTCAAGTAAAGTTGTCATCAATTTATTGTATCCAAGAGGAATATAACCATCAATATAATTATTGGCAGCATAAAAAAAACTTTAACAAGAGAAAGATTTTGTTAAATGAAAAGGTAATTCAAATGAAAAAAATTTTCTAGCAATATGTAAATTTAGAGTATTCTTTTTCTTTATTCACATTAAAATCATTCACTAAAGGTCTAGTAGTTCTTCTTTTTCTTTATTCAAATTTACTTGCATTAGATAAGGGTGAAAGAGAAATTGACTTAGGCTTTTTATTTTCATGCAACAATGTACTTTCACTATCAAGTTTCTTAAAATGTTCAAACTTTGTTGATGTAACTTTTACACAAAATCTAATTTCTTTTCTTAAAATCTTCAATAAATATACTCTTACTCTAGTGTAAGAACCACTAAACAAGACCTTGTAAAATTTACATTGAAACTCAAAATTTTTACCACTTTCAATCTTTTCTTTCTTTATTGCAAATTTTCATAAGGACTTATCTACACTTTCTTTAGAATCATTTTGAACACTCTCTAAACTCATCTCTCATAATCTTACAATAATTAAGAACAAAAGTTACTTTTGCACAATTTAATTTCTTTTGTACAAAACAACAACAAAATGTGAAGTATTGGAATTGATGATCACACAATAGCAGAGATTTAACTCAACAATTGATGCATAAATGATAAATCAATATGGAGACAAGAGAATCACAGAACAAAAACAGAATCAAAGAGAAGCTCAGAAGTACAGAGCAACATAAAATTACAAAACCAAAATTTGAATTATGGAAAAAGAAAAATTCTCTCTTACTTGAAATGGAGGAGGCAGGCGACAACCGGAGAGACGATAAACTCCCACGGCGGCGAGCACGGGTGAGCAAGGAGCCACAACGAACACCCACGGCAGCGAGCACAGGTGAGCAGGGAGCAACGACGAACATCCACGGCAGCGAGGAGCAGATGCTGAGATTGAGAGAGTGGGTGTGGAGAGGCCGAAAGGGTGTGACAAGGATGACGATCACCCGTACGGCAGCGAGACCGAAGGTGGCGACAGACCGGCAATGACGAGGAGAGGTTGAGGGTGTGGAGGCAAAGAGGATGGAAGGGAAAAAGTTAGGGGTATTACTAGGCTTTTTTATTCATATATGCATGAGAAAATCATTATTTCCCAAAATGCGCATGGATGAAAAGTTTGATCAAAATGCGCATTGCCATTTCAAGGTTACCACCCACGAAATGGAATTACTCTCCATTTCAAGCCTGGTTCACACGAAATAGACATCACATATCACTTCACCAGCCACGAAATGGAACAACCATATCAGCCAGGGCAAACGCGAAATAGAGGCAGGGCAGACGCAAAATAATTCGTGTCAGGACACCTTCCAAGTTGCGGATGCTGCACACGAAGTGGAAAACTCAGGTGGGACACACGCAAAATGGGCACCAGATTCTGTTGTACCACACACGAATTGGAACCAAAGTGAGGCTATATAAACCCTTCTCCAGTGGAAGTGATGCCACAACTCCAATTCATCCTTCTTCTACTTCTTCTTCGTCTCTGTGAATCCCATTTTCATAAATCTTGGATTCATCCACTTTTGTTGTGGAAATGGGTTCTGAACACATGTATGTGATCTTATATCCGAATGGAGAAATTTCTCATATAGTTGAGGATGTAACATTTATGTGTAATGACCCACTTTGGATAATGATTCCTCCACAATCATCCTTGCAACAACTAAAAAATCTGATTCTGATGAATACTGGATTAATTGGAAAAAAAGAGATCAGTAACCTGGTTTACAGGATGCCAGTTGCGGTAGCCAATTCGTTTGTTTATCAGAAAATGTAGATTAAATCGGACCAGCATGTTTCGATGATATTTTCATATCATCGTAGCATTGCAAGCATCTATTCCATGGAACTTCGTATGAAGCCGCAAGATGTCGGTGGTAGCTCATCTAGTTCAAATAATGTGGAGGAAATGTGAAATTTCGGTGCAGCTGAAGCCATTCCCTTTTTGGAGTTTGGTAGGGCTCGGAGTCCCTCTTTTAACGCCTTCGTGACGCCGGAACAGAATGTAGAAAATCCTCACGGACATCCCTCCCTCACCACCCATGTTGCATCCCCAGAAGGTATTGTTGAGGGGTTGGCAGACTCGTCTGATGAAGATGAGATTGAGGATGATAGCGGTGAGGAAGCAGAAGTTGTTCTTGAAACCCAACCACTTCATGGCGAAAGGGTTATACTAACTCGGGCCGAACCGGTAATTATGATGGGGGTAGGCAGTGGATCCAACAGCATTCCCGGCCACTATCTTGCACTGAGTCTTGGTCCAATGAACTTGACTATAGCGAAAGACATACCAAGCAACTATGCTTTGACCGGTGAGATGGAGCTGAAAATTGGCTTGAAGTTCCTGAACAGAGAAACAACGATGCTTGCTGTTAAGAACTATAACATTCATAGAAGTGCAGAATACAAAGTGGTAGATTCAGATCAAACTCGGTATGTATGTCGATGCAAACTTTTCGGTGACCAATGTCATTGGATGGTAAGAGTTGCGAAGACGAGGGCTTCGAGATTTTGGGAAATCCAAAAATACCACGAGCCTCACAGTTGTTTGGCAACTGCAACTTCGCAAGATCATGCTCAACTTGATAGTAATGTCATATGCCTTCATGTCTTCCCCATGGATTTGGCCACTTCGTGTGCGTCAGCGTTGAGGTCGTCCAATTCGCGTTTGGTGAGCATGACTTCCTCCATTTCGTGGCTGCCACACTTGGAATGGAGGGTCAGATGCACACAGTGGCCATTGCACCCATTTCGTAGGCTTGAAATGGAGAGTAATTCCATTTCGTGGGTGGTAAACGCAAAATGGCCATGCGCATTTTAATCACACTTTTCATCCATGCGCATTTTGGGAAATAATGATTTTCTTATGCGTACATGAATAAAAAAACCGGTATTACTATGTATTTTACATTCTTCATGTTTCACTTTTGTAAAAATCAATGAATTTCACTTTTGGGCCGTGTCCGAAAACTTTATTTTTTTTGGACAGGACATGTGTAGACATGGAAGACGCGTGTGTCGTATTCGAAATGTGTCTAACATGCTAACACGACAACTCATCAAAGTATCCGTACTTCATATGAAAAAATTTTGAAACCACCTTCAAATGTTGGCGGCAACTGAAAAGGAGTGGAGTTAGATGGATTTAATATTTTGTGTAATCCTCTTTTAAAATTTTTGCCTTCTGAAATGGTGGTGTTTGGATGTGGGCAGAGTTAAGGGGGAGAAAAGAGAACGTTTGAAGTGAAAATTAACCAAGAAGGGATAAATTATTAAGGAATCCTTTCCCGTGACAGCGTGAGGAACACAAGATTGCAGTGAGTAGCAACTTGCAATCATGGGGTTTCGGATGACGGAATTCGGTGTTTAGCATGTGTTCACTGTTGAAAGCATACATGTTCAATCTCAGCATCTTGCCATTTATAAGCGCAAACTAGTTACTTTAGTTATAAAAAAATTAAATAAAATGTGCGATTTAGGTAAAATTGCGATTCATTATGTGTAAAAAAAGAAAAAAAATTAAATGACTTTGCCCCAACTTTTCTGCGGATAGCAACATTTGTTTAAGCCCATGATTCAGTTAATACTTAATATCCTGTAGTTTGTAGAAGATAGTATCTCTGTATCTGTCAAGTGAGTCATTTCTTGGATGAAAGATATATGCCCGATATGATGGCCACCCCAGCCACGGCAACACCCACAGATGTGAGGATTTTGATTGCAGACATAGCTGGTTTTGGGGATGGAACTGTCATCAGATCCCTCATCTGAAAAACAATAGTAAAAAAGCAAACTTATGGTCAGAAAATCTAATATATCAAGAATGATACAAAGATATCACCTTTGAAGGGCACAAATTATAGCATATATAAAATTACACAACATAGGAAAAGAAATGTTTCACTAACCATTACAGGTTGCTTCCAGTGCTTCTTTATTCCTTGGAGATGCCCCTTCCCAACAACAGCAACCACTGACCTATTCTCGCTAGCCACTTTTAATAATGTCGAGGACATGTATCTATATAGTCACATATATTGTCATATGTAGTTAATATCATAGACAAAATATTAATGCATAATTATATGTATCGGGGGAAAAAAATTTATAGACATTCTAGACAAAGAGGCTAAATGGCCAATTGATAGAACCAGTGTAGTTAGTCAACCTCAATGCTCCCGTGTGAAGTAAAGCTGTGCCCATAAAAATATCTACAAAAGTAAATGCATGGTATGGATTTCATGATTTTTATCAATACATGGTGCGAAGAGAATGTAGGAAGGAGGGTTACAGGGGCATTCTAGTTCTGAAGAAACATAAGGGGCATACAAAAGATGAGTTAAAGAGTGAAAAAATGATCTGCAACACCGCTAGAAGGCAGAGGATGCTGTTTGTACACAAGAAAAAAGAAGGAAAATTTACGCATTAAGTAACCTATAACTGTGAAACATAGGCATTGACATAGCTACAAGCCTACAACAGACTAGGAGACACCAAAATTTTTAAACTTGAAGGACACACAAATAACCAAAATTTGGGTGGCTGGCCAAGGATTTTTATTTTTTATTTTTTTGAGGTTGGGTTAAGACTTAAGACACAATATCTTCAAATATTCATCGAATGACAAATTCTGAATATTCACTACTTTCTAAAGTATCCTTAGATTAACTTGATCTGTCTCCATAATTGTTATCTCTTCAGTTGACAAAAGGTACAGTTTCCAAAAGATAGAGGTAGTTGGTGTGAAGTAGGTTATAGGGTTGTGCTTTTTTTTTTATTAGGTTGAAGTGTTTGTGCCTTCTAGGGCAGTACGAAGTGTACCTAGATAGAGGAGTGATCACACCACTAAGTAAGCATGTTTGTGCTTTCTAGGGCGCTATGACGTACTGTTCATTCCATGTATAAGGAAACTATTTCATTGAACACCCATAATGCTATAGCGCGCTAGCCAAAAGGTGTATCTGGTTAGATGATTTAAAAATTTAAAACATAATAAATAACTACATTCTATCTACGACAACCCATTTAAAGGTCTTCCACATCCTACACTTTGAAACAAAATAGGTACACTTGTATGAAGTTTAATCCTCCTTGGTATTTCAATTCAGTTTTGGAAAGTGTCAATATCAGAACCATATCCTGTATATCCTCCTAGAACCCCCTCCGCTGTGGATTACAAAACTGTGGAGACAAATGCTGATGGAAGGAATCATTCTTTAAAGTGCAAAGGAAAAGGCAACAAGCAACAGACTTAATAAAGGAAATTTCAATAGTAACAAGTTAAAAAGAGCTTACTGATCTCGTTCATGCACAAGAGTCTCCATCAAAGTTGGAAATTGCTTACTCATTTCTTGAATAACTAAAGTTAGCACATCACTATCATTCATTTGCTTCAACTGAAGAAAGCAAGGAAAGGTTAGGATATGGACAACAATTTAACATTCACATGATAAATTAACACTTATAATGGCTAGTCAATCAGGATTATGCAATCTACCATTTTATTGAGATCATCTGAGCTGGGTAAAAAAACTGCTTGGAAAAGTAGAGAGTACAAAAACTTTGTCTTATGCCAAAGTGGCATCTTACTCCATGTTCTCCTTACTGTAATCTGTTTCAATCAGAGAACACAATACATGAGTACTAAATGAAATAGCAAGTGCTGAAAATAATAATGTGGGATGGAATTTTAGATGTTACATCTTCATGCAACAGTAAGAATGCTATCTTGCGACATGGTAGTCACAAAAGCTTAAGTCACTGTAACAGCCTCTCTGCTTTACTGCTATAAGACAGTGCATAAACCATACATTTCCATACCCTTAAATATACTCAAACATATGCAAACCTAATCCTCTACAAACCATTTTTGGTATGAAGTATACACATATGCCAGGGGGGGAAAAATACAGGAAATTCCAATTGAAAGAAGATATAGCATTCCGCACCACACCATTATATATTACAGCTAGCATTTCTGGCAGCTATACTGCATGAATTTATCCTCAACCGAAAGAACACCAGGATATGAAAAGGAATGGAAAACTATACTTATGCAACATAATTTATTTCAATCTTTCTAGCAGAGTTATACTTGAAATTACAAGATGACTAGAGTTCCTCCCAACAGTCGGCACAGATTAAAACAAAAGGCTTAACCAACCTGTACTGGGCGGTCGCCTAGGATCACCCTGCCACCATACTTCATTGCTTCTTCATATGCTACACGAAACTCAGAGCCAGGAAAGACTTCGAGCTTGCTAGCAATCTGTAGAAATGTTCAGGGAAGAAAAAATAGGGAATATGAGAAATACAACAATCTTGAGTAAGAACGACTCAAAGATCAGTGTAGCAATTCTCAAAGGGAAGATAAATATGATTGTCAAAAACAGTAAACATGCCTTGGCAAGGAACCAGCCATAAAGTACTTCAAACATATTATGTTTTTTCTTTATCAATGCAACCATCTCTGCCATCGTGGGTACCTGATAGAGGGAGATCCAGGAAATAAATAAACATAAAATAAACAAATAAATAACTCAATAGAAACTAACATAATGACAGAACAACCAAATAAGAACCAAACTATTGAAAAAAATGATAGAATAAAACATCAGTAGTATTATAGAATCAAGGAAACTAGTTGGCACTATAGTTTAATAATAACATAATATCTAGGCCACTGATCAACAATTTACTTTCAATTATCATCATATTGGCTATTGCTGAAAGAAAATATGATAGATCTCACCTTTGCGTGAAAGTAAAAATAAACTACTCATGGGTTAGCCAAACTTAAATCATTAAGGTAAAAGGCCAATATTTTATTCTCCCAAAAATAATGATGTTCAACCATCAGTCTAACACTAGTAAGACACAAAAATATTAAGCAATCTGATATGAAATCTTTCAAACTCTTCACTCCAAGAAGTTAGCATTCTGATGTCCACTAAGAGTAATATCATTTCCCATAACTGTAAAGTCTATGCTCTTAAATACAAAGGGGCAGAAGTAAAATGTCTGCACAAAGAAAGTGATACAAAAATCATCTAGGAAGGGTATAAAGCAGAAACCTTAAGATTTTGCAGGGTAAGCACTGCCACACGACTTGAGCACAATTCTAAGAAGACAACCTGCAGCCAAAGAAAGCCCAGACACATGGTATCCACGTTAAAACTATAAGGCAAAACAGCAGACAGCTAAACAGATGAATGACCCCATCTATCAAGTATCAACAAACTTTTAAACCGAGTTCAAGGGAAACACCTCTGGCTGCAGAAGACTGACAATTGCCTGAACTTCTCTGCTTGATTCCTGCAACCAACAATGTATATTTAAGCTTGAATATTAAGCTATAACCTGTCTATTCCCCATCTGAATTACACCTATAATTAGTTCAACTTAGTCTAGAATCACTTACACCGTTACACGTCTTATTTATTTATTTATTTTAACTTTATTTTTGCTTTGCTCTATGGCTGAATTTTCATGCAATGGTTTATCCGGTTAGCGTTTGGTGTGTCCTAGAATATTGTTTCTAGCTTTCCTGGATTAGGAAAAAGAAAGCAAAACTTTGTGGCAGTATGTAGTTTATGCCATTCTTTGGTGTATTTGGTTGGGGCATTGCATAACTCTCGCATCACATCTTTAATGGTAGAAATTCGAACAAGTATTTCACTTCTACTTGATGCAAAACACATGACCTTCTTTCAGTTGCAAAATAGATGTCTTCTTTCTGGTTCGTTCTCTTTGTATTATTGTTTCCTTCTTAGTAGCAAATTTCTTCTATTATAAAAAGTTAGCTCATTCTTATTCGTAACAGCTTATAATCAAAGGCTTGCTAAGCAAGCTGAAAAAAAACACGTAAAATTAGTGATATAATGATAATGAAAAGAAGAAAGGACCACTTCGTTAAGAATCAGAAAAATATCAACAAGTGAATTCCAATTAAATTAAATTGTACATAACAGAACCCTAATATAACGTTCCCGATCAAAGACAGTGACAATGTTCAATGCAGCGAAACGCAAAACCCGTTCCAGTTCAAAAGAGAGGTTACCTCGGAGACATGCGCGGTGCCGACGAGGTAGACGTCACACACACCGCCTTCGGCAGAGGACTCGCACGACAGCACCATCACGTTCCTGGAAAGTTCCTCCGGGAGCTCCGGATGACGTCGATCGGAACTTTCCGCCGGAGCCTCAGGAACCGACAAATCTCCAACGGCGGCAGAAGCACCAGCGCCGGAAGCCTCATCGATGCGAACCATGCTGTCAGAGAGACTCTCCATCTTCAGATCCTCGATGTGGACGAAGTCGTCGCCCACCGGTGCGGCGGACGGCGGCGTTTGCGCGTCGTCCATCGCTGGCCGGAGGAAGGTGTGGATAGGGCGGGTAGCAGCGGTGGAGAATTGTGCGAAGGAGAAGGTTCTAGAAAGAGAAACTGTTGTTGTTATGGGGAGATTGTGGGGTTTTAGTTTGGGGCGAAGGAAGTGAGTGAGTGTGGTGACTCGGGCGAGTTGAGAGCGAGTGAGCGGGTGAGTCATAAGCTATAGAAGACAACTTCGAAAATGGGCGTTATCTCTCTCTCTCTCTCTCTCCTTTTGATGACGTGAGACTATTTAGTGACTTGATGAATGTTTCTTCTTTCTTTATTCTGTATTGTATTCTGTTTTTGGACACTGTGGGCCTTCTTCGTTCAAGTTATTCCAAAGGTATCAGCTTGTATCTCACTCCCATTAAATTGAGAAAATATATTTTTTTAATTGATTTTTTTTATTTAGATTATTTAAATATAATATTTACAAAAATGTGTAATCTATAGTGTATTTACTTATATGCACAACACCTCATATCCCGTCTACGGTGCCTAAAAATAGTTAAAAGCACATCTCGGGTAAACAATATCCGAAATATAATACATAAAATTAAAAAATGACAAATCGAGTGCTATATACCCGAGATATGATGATAAACAATTTTTAGGCATAGTACTAGAATATATATCTTATTGTAACGATTTAACTATAATATTGCATACTCGTATTATTGTACTCGTATGGTTATTGAAATATTCGATTTGAAAAAATTAACGATTTAAATTTTTTTAATTAAAAAGTAACAATTTAAAATTTATATGTTTTTGAATTAAAAAATTAGGTTATCTGTTGAGAAACGCTTTTGGGATCGTCCATTTGTTTTGCTGTTGTGCGCGTTCCTTCTTTCTGTTCTTCTTTAAGGTTGGTTTTTCTTTTGTTCTTCTTTATCTGTTTTTTACTGTTATTGGTTGATGTTCTTTGGTAAAGCTTCATGTTGTTGTTTCTTATTTTCCTAAAAATGTGGGTTTTTGTACGTAGAAGTTCTTATCCTTTCTCATTCTTGCTTATTCTCTTGGTTATCGTAAACCTTCATTACTGTTTGTAAGAATTTTTAGAATCTGGTGGAGTTTGAATTTGCTAAATTTATGACTTTATTTGTTGAATTTCTAAAGTTTTGTCTTGTCTCTAAATGGTGCCATTTTCATTCTGAGTAATGGTGCCATTTTGTATTATAATAAAGCAGGTTGAAGGTCCCATTCTTAAAGATGATCCGACCATTTTTGTGTGACGAGTTGTTGTTCCCGATTTGTAAGTCGTCAGTTTTTGTGGTAACAACTTTCTTTTATTTTGTAGGTATAGTTTATGTCTCGCTCAATAATTCTCAGCATGTCTACTAAAGTTTCGTCTAACTTAGATTGGGTAGATGTTATTATTCTCTTTGCTGTCCCTGTAGTTGATAACAAGTATATAGAGATGTTTCCTAGGCAGAATAGGATTTGTAGGAGGAGGGAGAATGAGGAGAAGTATGGGATAGTGCCTATGACCTTGAAGATAGGATTCGCTTTTCCCGACTTGATAAGTTGGAGCGCCATTTCATTTTTATGTATGAATGTCTTTTTATTAGATTAGAGGTGAGTCTTTCCTTTTTTGATTTGGACTTAGAAATTCTTTGTATTTGTAAAGTTGCCCCTTCTTAGTTTCACCCTAACTCCTAGGTTTCATGAAAGTTTATCAGCTAGTTAGTCGGGAGCTCGATCTTCCATTGTCTTCCAAGATTTTCTTTTATCTTTTCCAACTTGCTAAACCATTTAGTTCTAAAAAATAGTATTGAATTTTTTTCAGGCTATCTAGGGGAAGAAAGTATTCTCTATTTTTGACTATTCATTTCATGATTTTAAGAATCATGTCTTTAAGGTCTGATCTTTGGAAGGTGCTCGACCTTTTTCTTGAATGAGAGAAATGAACCCGTGTTTACTCTTATACTGGTAGGAGGTTTTCAACATTATCAAATATAATCTTGAGAATTTAGATGAAGTGGAGGAGTGTGTAATGGCATTTTTTCATGAGTATTGCGGTCGAGCACTTAATCTTGACACCAAATTTTTTTTTATAGAAAAGCCAAGCTATGTTCGTACCGAACTAGGTAGTTAGCTTTCCTTTGTTGAATATTTTTGCTATTTATATCTGGATTATATATCTTGAGTTTCTTTACTTATTTTATCCTTTATAGCGAAGACTAGAGTAATCGTTTAATAGCTATTGTGCCTCAACCTCTCTTAGACTACAAAAAAGAAAAAAAGAAAAAGCTTGCCCCATCCATGAGTAAATATTTCGTAGTAGCCTCATTTTCCATTCCAAAAAAAAGAGAAAATTCGAAACAATTAGAATTTTTTGGAGATTGGATGCAGTTACTAATTCATGATCTGACATATACAGAATGAAATTTGACTTGATTCTTCTTTGTTTCCGAAGTAACTCTCATCAACTAGCACTACTACAGGAAATTCTTTAGCACTGAATTGAAGTATTCTTCTGACTTGATACTACTCATTTTGATACTAAAAAGCCTTCTCCTTTTTATCCTCATGAATCCACCAATACTATGCTTTTTTCTATGTTTATATTAGTATTATTTACTCAGCGACTCGGACGCGTTGCAGAGAGTTCGACAGGCTAAAAAAATGTTGTTGCCCGGGCTATCCAGCTGAAGGAAACTGCCAAGTCGGGTGACACTTCTTCTCCTTCAAAATCGGACACGAGCTCTTCCCAGTCGGGTAAAGTAATTCCTGATCCTCCCCCTCCCCCTCCTCCTCCTTTTACTGAGTCCACTCCTCGACCCACCCCTCTTGTGCCTCCTTTTACTGAGTCAAGTTCCAAGAAATGCAAAGCCCTTTTGTTCAAATCTAGTAGTGTATACGACCAGGGATTCAACGCTGTGGCTTTTTGTGAAGAGCAAATTCTTTCTCATAGTTTCATAAGCATGGATGATGTCTCCATAAAAAACCATCTGCAGGTTCTGGCCCGAGGAAGTATTCGGATAGCTGAGGTGTGCTCAAATTTGCTCAAACAACTCGAAGAGACTCCTATTGGCGCTACCCAATGGGAGTCGACCAATCTTCGAGCCGAGGTGGCGTCTTTGCGGGAGGCCAAAAAGGAGCTGGAAGATGAAAAAGGAGTTCTCTCGGCAGACGTCTTGAAGCTTCGAGAGAGGGTGAAATAGTCTGAAGCATCTTGTGTCATGGTGGAGGGTTTGAAGAAGAAGGTTGAAGAGAGTTATACTCACATCTTTGGAAAGAAATTAAACCTAAAAGAGGAGGTTGCCAGGTTGAAGGAAGAGTACGAGGGCCTGGAAGAATCGATGGCTCAGGGTATGGACGAAATGACCGAGAATTTGAAGGCCCAATTTTGGGTACTTGCTCTCAACGTGGACCTTTCTCCCATTGATCCTGACAAGTTTGTGGTTGATGGGAGGATTATCTTTTCTAAAGAAAATGCCACCCCTTCTGGAGATCCGAAGACTACTAGTGCCTGAGTTGAAGAAGCTTTCTAGAGTTTCCCAACTTGAATCAATAAAGAATCTCCTTTTTCTCCTACCTAAGATGAGACTCTCCCGACCTCTCTATCTCGAGCTGATGGAGCAACCATCATGGTTACTGATGAGCAGGATCCTCCTTTCTCTTAGCTTTATTTCAAAAATCTCTTTTGTATTTGATGGCCTGGTCTGTGGGTCTTTGAATATTTTATTTTTGTAATAATTCAATTTGGATACTTGCTTTCTGAATACTCATATTTGTGGAATTTTTACCCCTTTAGGGGCCTTTTGAAATGCCTTAGCTTTTGCTTATAAGTGTTGTCGTAACTTTTATGTTCCTTAGCTTTTGCTTATAAGTGTTGTCGTAGCCTTTATGTTGTGCTTTTGTTTTTTTTTTCAAATATCACTTAACACACTTTTTATCATTTGGGGATGCTACCCTCTTTTTAAGAGTGTTGGTAATATAAGGTATTTGAGACTTTCTTTTACAACTTTGCTCGAGATGTTTTATGAAGTCATACATCTTGTTTGGATTACCCTCTTTTTCATAACATTTTGCTCAAACTGTTATAAGTTCGGATAGGATTTTGCCTTCCTAATATTGAGGCTTGAATCTGACCTTAATAGATCGGTCTTGTTTTATCAAGTTACTTTTACGATTCGTTTTAGGCTTGCTTCTTTTGCTAACTCATTTTTGTACAAATAGCTTAATGAGGTTGGACCACGATCTACTTACGTATTTTTTTACACCGATTTGGACCTTGTCGCTTTGTCTTGTCGACCATCTAGGTCAGGCAACGATTTTTGCGCTTTATCAAGCTTAAATCGATGCGTTTAGTAGAACAATTAATTGTAGAAAATGAGAGAAATGACAATTTATCATTAATGAAAAATGATGCTATTTTGCTACTAAGAGTTTTTCTATCTTTAACTCCTAGCCCTTGTTATGATGCCTCGCTAAAACTCCCTTCGAGAAAACCCTTCTCAGAAAAAAACCTACAAAGTCGGAAAAAAAGAGTACACCAAAGAACAAGGTGCGCTTTCTAGCTATAGTATCTTTTCATGTTGTATGCATACCATGACCTAGGGAGCTCGTTTCCTACTAGGTTGGACACTTTGTAGTAACCTTTTTCCACGACTTCAATGATCTTGTAAGGTCTTTTCCAATTTGCAGCTAACTTCACCCGACTTCTGTACTCCAATGTCATTCCTGATCAAGATGAGGTCGTTTATGGCAAAACTTCTTCTGATAACTTTCTTGTTATACCTTGTCGACATCTTTTGTTTTAACGCTTAATCTCTTATCCGAGCTTGTTCTTGGATTTTTGGGAGGAGGTCAAGCTCTTCTTTTTGAGCTTGAATGTTTTCTATTTCATTGTAGAACCTTACCCTTAGGCTTTATCCATTTACTTCAATAGGAATCATTGCTTCTATGCTATAAGTAAGTCGGAACGGAGATTCTCCTGTTGTGGGATGGAGAGTTGTCCAATATGCTCATAGAAATTGGGAGTGCTCCTCAGCCTATACTCATTTTGCATCTTGTAGTCTTTTTTTAAGCCCCACCAATATGACTTTGTTCGCAGCTTCTGCTTGTCCATGAGTCTGAAGGTGCTCTACTGATGTGAATTGGTATTTGATCTTAAGGCTTGCCACCAAGTTTCTGAAGGTCGATTCGGTGAAATGAGTACCACTATCCGTAGTTATGGAATATAGAACTCCAAATCGGGCGACAATGTTCTTATAGAGGAATCGCCAACTTCTTTGGGCCGTAATAGTTGCCAAAGGCTCTGCCTCAATCCACTTAGTGAAATAATCAATCCCGACTATGAGGTATTTCACCTGTCCGGGTGCCTAAGGAAATAGTTTGAGAAGGTCCAAATCCCATTTTGCAAAAGGCTATGGCGAGGTGACACTGATGAGCTCTTCAAGTGGGGCCACATGAAAGTTGGCATATAGCTAACAGAACGGGCACTTCTTGACAAAGTTGGCCGCATCCTTCTATAAAGTCAGCCAATAAAAGCCAGCTCGCAATATATTTTTAGCTAGTGACCTTCCCCTAGATGATTTCCACAGAAGCCACAATGGACTTTTTCTAGGACCTCTTTAGCCTTGGAGGACGAAACGCATTTTAGTAAAGGTCTGTATACTCCTCTTCTGTAGAGAACGTTGTGAACTACAGTATAGCTCTGTGCTTTCCTTACGAGTCTCCTTGCTTCCTTTTCTTCTTTAGGGATGATATCGAATTTGAGGTATTCAATAATAGGAGTCATCTAACCCAAGTTAAGATTGGAGATTATCAGTGCGTCCGACTTATCGACTTCCTTGGCAACTGATGGTGTATGGAGAGTTTTCTGGGTCAAGCTTTATTGTTATCCCCTGGGTTAGTGCTAGCCAGTTTGGAGAGGGCATCAAATTGACGATTGAGTTCCTGAGTTATATGTCTGACCTCTGTTTTCTGGAATTGTCCGAAGTGTTCTAGTGTTTTCTCCAAGTACCTCTTCATGTTAGGATCTTCAGCTTGGTAATCCCCATTTATCTGAGAGGTTATTACTTGGGAGTTGTTAAACACAGTGACTTTTGCTACTCCGACTTCTTTGACTAGCCTTTAGCCAGCAAGCCTGGCTTTATATTTAGCTTGGTTGTTGGAGGCCGAAAACTCAAATTTTAACGAAATCTCCACCCGAGTTCCTTCCTCATTTTTAAAAATGATTCCTACTCCACTACCAACTTATTTGATGATCCATCCACATATAAATGCCAAGTTTTTGGGCTTCCTTGTTGTTTGCTCAAGTATTCAGCTAAGAAGGATATTGCAATTTGATGGTCATACAAGCTTCATATTTAAGGTCGAACTCGGATAATTACCCGTCGGATTTTTCCAACAGTAACAGGGCATAAATTGAAATCACAAACCATATTCTCCCTCATTTCAGATTCACCCACTCTCTCACTCACCACCCTCTGCCGCCGCCACCACCGAGACCACCACCGTCACAGCTTTCTCTCTGTCGCCGTCAACACATCGCCGACTGTAACACCCTTACTACCAGAATGTCACATTTTCAGCTGTGCCACTCTGATAGTGAGGATGTTACGACAACTTCTATGTACTAAATAATAGAATAAGAGCCTTTGACTCGAAACTGTATCGCTGTTTTCTTTGAAAAATCGGAAATAGCTTTTATTTTAATCAAACATGCATATATAACCAAAATCAATCACAATCCTCATATATGTATATATAAACATATCAGACTTCGTATACAAGTAACTTATAAATAGCATAAGCATACATATCATTACAACTCCTATCCCTCTTACAAAAATATAATAATAAAGGCGAGCGAAAACTATAATATATATATATATATATACACACACACACACACAATAATATATAATACAATCAGATGCGCAGAAGGAATTTCTTAAACTCTTCGTCCGTCTTGAAAAGGAAAATTTGTAAGGGTGAGAACATCGTTCTCGCTGGTTCTCAATAGAGGATTTTTAAATTGAAAACGGGTAAGGGTAATTTTGGTAATTTTACTAAAAGTAGGGGTAATAGAGTAATAAAAAAAACTAATTTTAATCCAATAATAATATCTATAAAAATAATATTTAATTATCAACTTATAATTTATTTTCTAATAAATAATCTAATTCAATCATTAGAGATAATCAAATTAATTTTCTTTAAATTATAAAATAAAGTTCAAAATCTAATTATTCAAATTTAAAGCATATAAAATTCTCATTATTTTCTCAATCACTAAAGTTTTAAATCAATAATAAGAAAATACTCAATTAATACAAAAATCTCTGAAAATAATATCTTCAATAAATAAAATAAATCGTAAATAATTTATTATTTAATTTTCAAAAATCTGGGGTCTTACATCTTCGACACCTCCCTTCTTCTCCTTCTTCTGCTCTTCTCCTTTCTCCTTGCACCGTTAAATCACCGTCGCCCCCACCACCATCGCGTTGCTGCTGCCCTCCAGCCTTTGGCGACTTCCCGAGCATTCGGCGACCACCCTTCCGCTTCCTCTAGCGGCAATGTCATAATGCCGCTGCATCTTCACATATTCTCAGTTCTCTCCTATTTCTGCATTTCAGGTTTCTTTAAACTCTTTTTCTTTCTTCTTCAAATTATGTTTTGTTTAGGTTGTTTCATTATTCTAATTTTAGTTAGTTAATTTAGTTAGAGTTAATTTTTTGCTTTTAGTGGATTTTAGGTGGTTAAGATAGGTTAGTTTTAGGATGATTAGTTTGTGTTATATTGCTGAAAGTGTTGAAAATTGACTGAATTGATGGGTAATACTGCTGATTTTGTGTTGAATATGCTGAATTTTTGCGAATTGATGTTAAAAAACTATTTATTTTGTTGAACAATTACTGAAATTTAGTTAAATTTGTTGCTGTGTTGCTTAAAAAATCAGTTAGCTAAATCTTTTGTTGCTGTAAATCTTTAGTTCTTTTGCCAAGTATATTAAATTTATCGTTGAATTGAAAATTTAGGATGGGTGTATAGTTTCTGTGATGAGGATATTAATGCTTTGATAAGCATGTGCTTATGCCTTTGGCTAGCCATGTAATAGGATTTTAGTAGTTTGTGTTTCGCAGCTGTTTGTTAGTTGTTTGCTAATATTTTCGTAATTTATACACACAGAACTTTTGCCAAGTATATTGATTTTGGGTGGTTAAGATAAGTTAGTTTTAGGATTATTAGTTTGTGTTATATTGCTGAAAGTATTGGAAATTGATGGATAATCCTGCTAATTTTGTGTTGAATATTCTGAATTTGTGTTGAATTTGATGAAATTTGTTTGAATAAAATTGAATTAATGTTGAACTTAGTATTAAATAACATTGATTTGTTATTCTGAATTTCTGTTAATTGGTATGCTATTTTCAGATATGATGACGGGTAGAGGTCTGCCGGATCGGGCTGCTGATCGTGGTCGTAGCCATGGTCGGGGTAGAGGGAGGGTTTCTTCCTATACCGCTGGGACTTCTGGATACTCTCCCTCTACTCTGACCACTTCGGTGACATCACAGGTTGCAGGTTTAACAAGCCAGCCGTTTATCATGGTCCCTAACCCTAACTACGTGCCTCTGTCTACGGTGACGACACTGCCTCCTACCGCTCAGCATCCCGCTGCAATGCCGACGCTGCCTCCAGCAACGAAATCTGCAGTTCTGAAGTCTTCTCATGGAAGTGAGGCAGCTGATGCCCCTCCACCACCTCCCATCATACGGTTGACCATTTGTCCTTATGGCGGTACGAGATAACCTTTGAGTTTTATATATTTCCTGATTATTGTTATTGCTGAAAGTTCAACTCCTGGTTATTGATTCTTGTTTAGTGGGTGTAAGTTTGACTGCTTGAAAGTGTTTTCTGTTTCCTAATTATGGAATTGCTGAAAGTTCAATTCCTGGTTATTGATTCTTGTTTAGTGGATTTAGGTTTCATTACCTGAATGTGTTTCCTATTTCATTGATTGTGGAATTGCTGAAAGTTCAATTCCTGGTTATTAATTCTTGTTCAATGGATTTAGGTTTCAATGCCTGAGTGTGTTTCCTATTTCATTGATTGTGGCGCATTCCAGTTATAGATGAAACTTTGATGAAATTTCTATAAAAACTCTCTGTATATTATGGTTTGTTTGTGAATTGTTGATAAGTTCGCACCGAACAACAATGCATGTACTCAGAAGATGACCAACGTCATCAAGCTGATGTACGACCATCCTAGCCCAGCTACAAAAAGATCCCCGCTGAAACCAAACATTGATGATTTGATAAATTAGCGGTGATTAATTTTTTTTTAAGTTTTAAACCTTTTTAGCTAGTTTATATCCTCTGTTTTGAGTAACTAATTCTAAAGTTTCTTTGTGTAGCAGCACTTTATATAGGACGCTAAGCACAATCTTACCATCAGGAAATTATTCGATCATAGAATGGGTCGGCGGCTCTAGCAAATGCTGGATGATGTTCGTTAGGGGCGGGACCACCTGACGACCTGGCTCTGACCGAAAATAAAGAAGGCTCTATTAGTTAGTGAGAGACCGATGAGGGGTTCAGACATCAGCGTCTCACCAACAGAACAAACAAGGCATCGGCCAGGTCACCTAAGTATACCGGCGACTCAGCGACCTTCATGAAGACTAAGGCTAACCTGGTATGTAGTGTTTTTAATTTTGTTAATAATTTAGTAATATTCTTTTACATATCATTACTACGAATCCTAATCATATTGTTTCAATGCAACATGTGTAGTCAAAGTCGTTGGATCGTCAGGCGACATTGGCGGAAACTTTCAAGTACACCCACACGTTGAAGGAGAACAAAGAGAGATTTGCTGATCAGCAGTCTCAGGATCATTATGTGAGTAAACATACATCTGATTATCTTCTGGTATAAAATTATTAAGGACTAACTGTATAGCTATCTTACTAATCACAATAACATGTGTTACACAGGAGTCTTATACACAGAGACTAGATACTGCGACTCAAAAATCTCAGCAAAGTGGGGAGGACACCACTGATGGCTCTGCTACTTTAGTTGTTGTTCTTGATGTGGTTTGGCACGAGACTGCCTCAGTGCCATACAAGAACCGTGAATACGAGTTGTGGTCATTCTTCGCCAGCAGCCTCCGCACCTCCAGTTGAGGCCGTCGTTAGGTTCTACCACCAGTTGAGCTGTCGAGCTCGTGGAAGGTGTGGATTTGAGGCTTCAGGTGCAGGAGATCCAATGCAGGCTTCACCAGCAGGCACGAAAGCTGAACGATTATCAGGAGAGGTATCAAGAGATCCTCACATGCTTGACGAATATGAATGACCTCAGGCTAGAGTGGAGGGAGCAGTTGGAGTGACTTCAGTAGATGGAGGCTCAGATAGAGGTATACCAGTCTCAGATGCGCGCCGCTGGCATCATCCTTGCTGGTGGCAGCACCGCTGCTGGTGCCACCAGCAGCGGTCCTGCACAGACATCACCGCCTTCTACTCTGCCTTATTTTTCATTGTAGTTATTTGGTGGACTTGACTTTAATTTATTTGCATATTGTATTATTTATTTTAAATAATAGGTTTTATTTTTTATGAATTGATCATTAATTGTACCAAAAATAAATTTAAATAGAAAACTAAAATTGACCATTTATTTCATTTTTTTAAATTGACGTTTACTGTCGGATTTATCGAGAGAATAATCCGACAATAATAGTGCGGGCAACAATATATTTGGCGCCAACAATACCGTCAAAAAATGCACCGATAATCAAATAGTTTTTCAAACAGTTAATTCTCTACTAAATACGGGGTAAACATGTACCGGCGAGATTTATACCGTCTGATTGCTTCCGACAGTAAGTTAATTACAGTCAATTTTTTTTTCATTTTTCTGATGGTACTCAGCATTTTTCTTCTAGTGTATGACCTTGTCTAAAATGGCTAAGTATAGCACGAGTTCTTCTCCTTCTTTGGGTCGGGTCAAGATTGTGGCTGGCTCAAGAATTGTTTAAAAATCTTGGAAGGCTTGCTCACATTCTTGAGTCCATTGAAACTGATATCCCTTCTTGAGGATTGCAAACAATGGTAGGGATTTCATAGCCGACCCAAACAAGGTTGTCAGCCTGCCATTTAACTGTTGGATCTCTTTTAAGCAGGTCGGGCTTTTCATTTTCATGATCGCCCTACATTTGTTCGGGTTGGCTTCGATGCCTCTTTGAGTGAGCATGAATCTTAGGAGCTTCTCGGCTTCTACTGCAAAGGTGCACTTTATGAGATTTAATCTTATCTCGTGCTGCCTTATCGTGTTAAACACTTCTGTGAGGTCGGACAGTAGACTAGTTTCTAGGTGGGTTGAGAACACCTTGTTCATTAATCTTTGGTAAGTGGCTCTAGCATTTTTCAACCCAAAGGGCATTACCACAAAGCAATAGTTAGTCTTGGGAGTAATGAAAGAGGTCTTCTCTTGATTTGACTTATACATTGGAATTTAGTTGTATCCCGAATATGCGTCCATAAAAGACAAGTATTTGTAGCTTGAGGCCGAATCTACCAGAGTGTCGATATTGGAAAGTGGATAAGGGTCCTTAGGACAAGTTTTGTTGAGGTCGGTGTAGTCAACACACATCCTCTACTTCTCGTTTTATTTCCTTCACGAGTACTACATTAGCAAGCAATAACAAGTATTTTATCTCCCTTATAAAATTGGCTTTTAACAGTGTCTGGACTTGTTCTTCTACGACTTCTACTCTTTTAGGACTGAGTTTTTATCGTTTCTGCTGGACTAGTCGTGAGCCCGAGTAAATAGCAAGCTTGTGGCTCATAAGGTCGGGGTGGATCCCAAGCATGTCAAAAGCTTTCCAAGCGAAGAGGTCGGAGTTTTCTTGTAGGAGCTTAATGAGGTTTTGTTTTAGTTGTTCTTCTAGGTTATCCCCTACATTGGTTGTTTTTCCGATTTAGTCCCCAATCTGAACCTCCTTTATCTTTTCTTCAGGTTGGGGTCCCAGTTCCTCCCAAATTCAAACACCTCCGAGCTCTATGGTGTTGACCTATTTCCCTTTCATGTACCCTCGTAGGTTCAAGCTTTCATTGTAGCATCTTCTTGCCAGTTTATGGTCTCTCCTCACAGTGGTATTCTCTCAGGAGTGGAAAAATTCATGCAAAGGTGAAGGGTGGAGACTACTGCAAAGGTGAAGGGTAGAGACTACTATGTAGTCTATGCTCAAGGTTTTTTATCTTGAGCCCTTTTCCAAAGGTGGTGTAAAGAGAAATAAACCCTGGGAGTCAGATCGTAGTGTCTCCCTGATCGAAGAGGTTATCTGGGTATACTCTCAAATCCTTTTCCTCCAAGCCCAACTTATCAAAAGCTAGTTTAAACAAGATGTCTGCTGAGCTCCCTTGATCTACCAGAGTTATGTGGAGGTTCACATTGGCAAGTATCACTGTGACCACGACAGGGTCGTCATGTCCAGGCGCTACCCCTTGGGCATCCTCTTTTGTGAAGGTGATCAAGGGAAGGTCAGGCACCTCAACTTCCTCACCGACCTGGTAAACTTCTTTTAAATGCCTCTTGCAGGAGGATTTTGTTACTCTTGCTCATGCAAATCCTCCAGCAATCATATGGATGTGCCTTTCAGGAGTTTGTGGTGGTCAATCTCGGCGAACCCTATCTTCTTGATGAGCGGATAATTTATACGCTTTTTGGCATTGTTTTTAATATGTTTTTAGTATATTTTAGTTAGTTTTTATTATGTTTTTATTAGTTTTTATTCAAAAATAATATTTCTGGACTTTACTATGAGTTTGTGTATTTTTCTGTGATTTCAGATATTTTCTGACTAAAATTGAGGGACCTGAGCAAAAATCTGATTCAGAGGCTGAAAAAGGACTGCAAATGCTGTTGGATTCTGACCTCCCTGAACTCAAAGTAGATTTTCTGGAGCTAAAGAAATCCAATTGGCGTGCTCTCAATTGCGTTGGAAAGTAGACATCCTGGGCTTTCCAGAAATATATAATAGTCCATACTTTGCCCGAGATTTGATGGCCCAAACCGGTGTTTCAAGTCAGCATAGAAATTCTGGCGTCAAAACGCCAGAACTGGCATGAAAGCTGGAGTTAAACGCCCAAAATGGCACAAAAGCTAGCATTTAACTCCAAGAAAGGTCGCTACACGTGAAAGCTTCAATGCTCAGCCCAAGCACACACCAAGTGGGCCCCGGAAGTGAATTTCTATACTAACTATTCTAGCTTACTCATTTTCTGTAACCCTAGGTCACTAGTTTACTATAAAAACTACTTTTAGTGATTCATCTTGTACCTCATGACACTCTACACGTTTCATATTGTATCTTCTATGGCATGAGTCTCTAAACCCCATTGTTGGGGGTGAGGAGCTTGACGTTGGGATTTTTGCCAGTAAAGAATTTCATAAAAACAGTTGCGTTGTAGATATAGTCTCTAAACCAACAAAAATCCCTTCGTACAAATGTTTTGGTTGTCACAAGTAAAAAACCCCTTAAAAATTGTTAACCGAGTATTCAAACATCGGGTCGTCTTCTCAAGGAACTGCAAGGAAGTATGTTCTTATTATTGGCTATAAAGGTTGTAATCGGGGTTTAGAAGGTGAGAAGCAAGTGATTTGAATGACAAGTAAAGTAAATGGCAATTAAAATAAATAAATACTGTAAAGCAACTTTTGGCAAGGTAAGAGAAATTGGAAGTCCAACTTAGTTATTCCTCTCAACAATAGTGAAAGTTGAATCTTAATTCCACTTAGTTAACCTTTACTAAAGTAAAGGAAAGTCAAGGGATTAATTAGTTTGACCTTCGAATCCTATTTATTTCCTAAGAAAAAGTTGGGATTATTGAAGTTCAGTTCAATTAGTAAGATAACGATTATCAATTATGCTGAGTTTAATAATGTTGAATTACTGATTTCTTAACCAAGACCAAAAAGGGAAAAAGTAAAATTGTTGGAATAAAAATGTCCTTAGATGGGAAGCAATAATAACTTAAATTAAAGAGAACAATAATAAACTGAAATACCTCAAATAATCATTAATTCAAATAATAATCTGTAACATGGAATAATTCATAAGCCAATTGGGCAACATCTGTAGATACGAATAAAAGCATTAAAGTAAAAGTAGCATAGAAACATAAATTAAAGTAAATATTAAACCTGGATCGAGAGTCACTCTTAAAAACTAAGAGAAGTCCTAAATCCTAATCCTAAGAGAGAGAGGAGAGAATCTCCCTCTCAAAACTAAATCTAAATCATGGAAAGTAATAAAAATGTGAGCTCTCTTTTGAATGGATGCATTCTCCCACTTTATAACCTCTAGTCTGCGTGTTCTGTACCTGAATCTAGGCCAAAAAGGCTTCAGAAATCGCTGGGGGCGTATTCTGTAAATTTTGATACATGGCCTCTGTCACGCGTCCGCGTGGGTCACGCGTCCGCGTGGGTCACGCGGTCGCGTCATCTGGAGTTTTCCTTGTGGCGCGGTCGCGTCGGTCACGCGTCCGCATCGAATGCGCTATGCTCAAGTCGCGCGGCCGCGTCAGTCATGCGGCCGCGTCGCTGCTTCTTCGCTCCTGGCACGCGATCGCGTCGTCCATGCGATCGCGTGGATGCCAGTTTCTTCAAAACTCCGTTTCGCACTTTTCTTCCATTTTTGTACGTTTCCTTTTCCATCCTTTAAGTCATTCTGTCTTAGAAAATCTGAAACTACTCAACACACTAATCACGGCATCAAATGGAAATAAAGGTAATTAAAATAATTAATTTTAAAGCTTAGGAAACATATTTTTCACGTACATCACATAATAAGGAAGGGAAAGTAAAACCATGCAATTAATATGAATAAGTGGGTGAAGGATTGAATAAATCATTCAAACTAAGCACAAAATAACTCATGAAATATGGGTTTATCAGAGCTCTGCTGTGTTTCGATGAATTAATGCAATTACTACTGTTTTCCATTCTATCATGCTTGCTTCTATTCTAAGATATTCATTCGCACTTCAACCTGATAAATGTGATGATCCGTGACACTCATCATCATTCTCACCTATGAACGCGTGCCTGACAACCACCTCCATTCTACATGCAATCAAGCTTGAATGTGTATCTCTTGAGTTTCTAATCTAAGATTGGAACCTTCGTGGTATAGGCTAGAATTATTGGCGGCCATTCCTGAGATCTGGAATGTCTAAACCTTTTGTCTGTGGTATTCCGAGTAGGATCTGAGAAGGGATGACTGTGACGAGCTTCAAACTCACAAGTACTGGGCGTAGTGACAGACGCAAAAGGATCAATGGATCCTATTCCAGCATGAGTGAGAACCGACAGATGATTAGCCATGCGGTGACAGCGCATTTGGACCATTTTCACTGAGAGGACGGATGGTAGCCATTGACAACAGTGATCCACCAACATACAGCTTGCCATGGAAGGAGCTTTGCGTGTGTGAAGAAGAAGACAGTAGGAAAGCAGAGATTCTGAAGATAGAGCATCTCCAAAACCTCAACCTGTTCTCTATTACTGCATAACAAGTATTTATTTCATGTTCTTTTACTTTTTACAATTAAATCTGAGAATTATTGATATCCTGACTAAGAGTTACAAGATAACCATAGCTTGCTTCAAGCCGACAATCTCCGTGGGATCGACCCTTACTCACGTAAGGTATTACTTGGACGACCTAGTACACTTGCTGGTTAGTTTTGCGGAATTGCAAAAGTGTGATTGTAATTTCGTGCACTAAGTTTTTGGCGCCGTTGCCGGGGATTGTTCGAGTTTGGACAACTGACGGTTTATCTTGTTACTTAGATTAGGAATAATTTATTTTTGTTGGTTTAGAGTCACTAAATTTGAGTCTTTTATTTGAGTTAGTTTCATATTTTAAGTTTGGTGTCAATTGCATGCTTTTATTTTCTTTTAATTTTTCGAATTTGCATGTTCTTAGTTCTTTCTTGATCTTTAAAGTTTGGTGTCTCCTTTGTGTTTTCCTTTAAATTTTCGAAAATTTGTGTTTGATTTTCTAAAAATTTTAAGTTTGGTGTGTTTTTGTGCTTTTATTTACTTAAAAATTTTCAAAAAAATTGTTCTTGGTGTTCATCTTGATCTTCAAAGTGTTCTTGGTGTTTATCTTGACATTCAAAGTTTTCTTGTTTGTTCTCTTTGTTTTGATCTAAAATTTCTAAGTTTAGTATCATTTTGTTGTTTTTCTCTTTCCTCATTAAAATTCAAAAATAAAAAATATCTTTTCCTTATTTTACTCATAAATTTCGAAATTTTGCATTAAAATAGTCAAAGATTTTCAAAATATATCTTTTTTTAGTCAAGTCAAAATTCTAATTTCAAAAATTGATCTCTTCAAATCTTTTTCAAAAATCAAATCTTGTTAATTTCTTCAATCATATCTTTTCAATCATATTTTTTTTTAAATTGCAATCATATCTTCTCAATCATATCTTTTTCAAAATAATTTTCAATCATATCTTTCTGATTGCTGATTCCAAAATCTTTTTAATTAATTAATTAATTTAGTTTTCAATTTGCTTTTATTCCATTTTCTTCTAATTTTCGAAAATCATATCTAGAATTTTTCAAATCTTTTTAATTAATTAGCCATTTTAGCATTTGAATTATTCTTTTATCTTTTTACTTTTTCTCTTAATTTTCGAAACTTTTATTTTACCTCCCATTTATTTTGTTTTATTTTATTCGGTTACTTTTAATAAAAAAAATTAAAAATATATTTTATTTGCAATTCACATCATCTCCCTTTCTCCATCATGGACCTAAGTGGAAGTGAACAGTCTAGAAGGACTCTGAGGTCATATGCTAACCCCATTATAGCTGCATATGGGAGTAGAATCTGTATACCTCCCATTAAAGCAAGCAGTTTTGAGCTAAATCCTCAGCTCATTATCATGGTGCAGCAAAATTACCAGTATTCCGGTCTTCCACAGGAAGAACCTACTGAGTTTCTGGCACAGTTCTTACAAATTACTGACATAGTATGTGATAAAGAAGTGGATCAGGATGTCTACAGATTATTACTGTTTTCATTTGCTGTAAAAGATCAAGCTAAGAGGTGGTTAAACAACCAACCCACAGCAAGCATAAAAACATGGAGACAGTTATCAGACAAATTTCTGAATCAATTTTATCCTCCAAAAAGGATGACACAGCTAAGGCTGGACATCCAAGGCTTTAAACAAGAGGATCATAAATCCCTTTATAATGCCTGGGAGAGGTACAGAGGGATGCTAAGGAAATGCCCCTCTGAAATGTTTTCAGAGTGGGTACAGTTAGACATCTTCTACTATGGGCTTACAGAAAAAGCTCAAATGTCTCTAGACCACTCAGCTAGTGGATCTATACACATGAGAAAGACAATTGAAGAAGCTCAAGAACTCATAGATACGGTTGCTAGAAATCAGCATCTGTACTCAAGCAGTGAGTCCTCTATAAAAGAAGAGGCTAGAACAGTAACTACTGATCCTAATCCTCAAGAACAGATTGTTGAACTTAATCAGCAATTATTCCTTATGACAAAACAATTAGCAGAAATTAAAGAGATGTTCCAAGACACTAAAAAGGCTAACAAGAATATTGAAGCACAATTGAATCAGACAAGACAGCAGCTATCTAAACAGATAACAGAAGAATGCCAAGCTGTCCAATTAAGGAGCGGGAAGACATTGAATAAATCAGCTCAAAGTAGCAGAAAGCCAAGAAAGGAACAACTAACAGAGGATGACCAAACCACTGCCCAAAATCCCTTTGAGGACAGCAAGAGCCCAGAGAGGAATAATTCTGGCGTTAAAACGCCAGAGAAGGGTGAAAGATTGGCGTCAAACGCCCAGTGGATGCCCACTTCTGGCGTTCAAATGCCAGAAAAGGGAGAAAAGTTAGCGTTGAACGCCCATTCCTTGTCCAGTTCTGGCATTCAAATGCTAGAAAAGGGTGGGAAGTTGGCGTTAAACGCCCATCCAGCACCCAATCCTGGCGTTCAAATGCCAATGAGGGATCAGACACCTACAAGTGCTAATAGTAACCCCTCTAAGAAGGCTTCTCCAACCACCTCTGTAGGAAATAAACCTGCAGCAACTAAGGTTGAAGAATATAAAGCCAAGATGTCTTATCCTCAGAAACTCCGCCAAGCGGAATAGGATAAACAATTTGTCCGCTTTGCAGACTATATCAAGGTTGGGCCATTTGCCTTTCCCACTGACTTTGTAGTGCTGGAAATGGAGGAGCACAAGAGTGCAACTCTCATTCTAGGAAGACCTTTCCTAGCAACTGGACAAACTCTTATTAATGTACAAAAAGGGAAAGTGACCCTGAGAGTCAATAAGGATGAGTTCAAGTTAAATGCTGTCAAAGCTATGCAGCATCCAGACACATCAAATGACTGCATAAGCACTGATATTATTGACTCTTTAGTGGAAGAGGTCAATATGACTGAAAGTCTTGAATCAGAGCTAGAGGACATCTTTAAGGATGTTCAGCCTGATCTGGAGGAATCAGAGAAAATAAAAGAACCTCTAAAAATTCCTCAGGAAGAGGATAAGCCTCCAAAATCTGAGCTCAAACCACTACCACCATCCCTGAAATATGCATTTCTGGGAGAAGGTGACACTTTTCCAGTGATCATAAGCTCTGCTTTAAATCCACAGGAAGAGAAAGCACTCATTCAAGTGCTAAGGACACACAAGACAGCTCTTGGGTGGTCCATAAGTGATCTTAAGGGCATTAGCCCAGCAAGATGCATGCACAAGATCCTATTGGAGGATGATGCTAAGCCAGTGGTTCAACCACAGAGGTGGCTAAATCCAGCCATGAAGGAGGTGGTGCAGAAAGAGGTCACTAAGTTACTAGAGGATGGGATTATTTATCCTATTTCTGATAGCCCCTGGGTAAGCCCTGTCCAAGTTGTACCCAAAAAGGGAGGCATGACAGTGGTTCACAATGAAAAAGAATGAACTGGTTCCTACAAGAACAGTTACAGGGTGGCGTATGTGTATTGACTACAGAAGGCTCAATACATCCACCAGAAAGGATCATTTTCCTTTACCATTCATAGACCAGATGCTAGAGAGACTAGCAGGTCATGACTATTACTGCTTTTTGGATGGCTATTCAGGCTTCAACCAAATTGCAATAGATCCTCAGGATCAAGAAAAAACAGCATTCACATGTCCTTCTGGAGTATTTGTATACAGAAGGATGCCTTTTGGTCTGTGCAATGCACTTGCAACCTTTCAGAGGTGCATGCTTTTTATTTTCTCTGATATGGTGAAAAAATTTCTGGAAGTCTTCATGGATGACTTTTCAGTATTTGGAGACTCATTCAGCTCCTGCCTTGACCATTTAGCACTTGCTCTGAAAAGATGCCAAGAGACCAACCTAGTTTTAAAGTGGGAAAAATGTCACTTTATGGTGACTGAAGAAATTGTCCTTGGGTATAAAATTTCAAACAAGGGAATAGAGGTGGATCAAGCTAAAGTGGAGGTAATTGAAAAATTACCACCACCTGCTAATGTTAAAGCAATCAGAAGCTTTCTAGGGCATGCAGGATTCTATAGGAGGTTTATAAAGGATTTTTCAAAAATTGCAAAACCTCTAAGCAATCTGCTAGCTGCTGATACCCTATTTGTCTTTGACACAGAGTGTCTGCAGGCGTTTGAAATCCTGAAAGCTAAGCTGGTCACAGCACCAGTCATCTCTGCACCAGACTGGACATTACCATTCGAACTAATGTGTGATGCCAGTGATCATGCCATTGGTGCAGTGTTAGGACAGAGGCATAACAAGCTTTTGCACATCATTTACTATGCTAGCCGTGTTTTAAATGATGCACAGAAGAATTACACAACCACAGAAAAAGAGTTATTTGTAGTAGTTTATGCCATTGACAAGTTTAAATCCTATTTAGTAGGTTCAAAAGTGATTGTGTATACTGACCATGCTGCTCTTAAATATCTACTTACAAAGCAGGATTCAAAACCCAGGCTCATAAGATGGGTGTTACTTCTGCAAGAGTTTGATATAGAAATAAGAGACAGAAAACGGACAGAGAACCAGGTAGCTGATCACCTGTCCCGGATAGAACCAGTAGCAGGGGTGTCCTTCCCTCCTACTGAGATCTCTGAGACCTTTCTGGATGAGCAACTCTTCGCCATTCAGGAAGCACCATGGTTTGCAGACATTGCAAATTATAAAGCTGTGAGGTTCATACCCAAGGAGTACAGCAGGCAGCAAACGAAAAAACTAATTTCTGATGCAAAGTACTACTTATGGGATGAACCATATCTCTTTAAGAGATGTGTAGACGGAATGATCTGCAGATGCGTGCCCAGAGAAGAGGCACAGAAGATCCTATGGCATTGCCATGGATCACAATATGGAGGACATTTTGGAGGTGAGCGAACAGTCACTAAGGTCCTCCAATGTGGGTTCTACTGGCCTACTCTCCATAGAGATGCCCGAGAGTTTGTGCGTAACTGTGACAGTTGCCAGAGAGCTGGTAACTTACCTCATTGTTATGCCATGTCTCAACAAGGGATCTTAGAGATTGAGTTGTTTGATGTATGGGGTATTGACTTCATGGGTCCTTTCCCACCATCATACTCAAACACTTACATTCTGGTGGCAGTAGACTACAAATCTAAATGGGTAGAAGCAATTGCCACACCCACTAATGATACTAAGACCGTGCTGAAGTTCCTCCAGAAACATATCTTCAGTAGGTTTGGTGTTCCCAGAGTACTAATCAGTGACGGGGGCACTCATTTCTGCAATAAACAGCTGTACTCTGCTATGGTCCGATATGGAATTAGCCATAAAGTAGCAACTCCATATCACCCAGAGACAAATAGGCAGGCTGAAGTCTCTAATAGAGAACTAAAAAGAATCCTAGAACGGACTGTAATTGCCCATAGAAAGGATTGGGCAAAAAGCTTGGATGATGCTCTGTGGGCATACAGAACAACATTCAAGACTCCTATAGGAACCTCTCCATACCAGCTTGTGTATAGCAAGGCCTGTCATCTGCCCGTGAAACTAGAACATAAGGCCTACTGGGCAACCAGATTTCTAAACCTAGATGCTAAGTTAGTTGGAGAGAAAAGATTGATCCAGCTGAATGAGCTAGAGGAATTCAGACTCAATGCTTTTGAAAATACAAAAAAAATATAAGGGAAAAGAAAAAAGGTGGCATGACAAGAAACTGTCATCTAGAGTCTTTGAACCAGGACAGAAGGTTCTGCTGTTTAAATCTAGGCTCAGATTATTCCCCGGGAAATTGAAATCCTGGTGGAGGGGACCATATATGATTACAAGTGTGTCACCATATGGATATGTTGAGCTTCAGGATATTGACTCTGACAAAAAGTTCATTGTTAATGGACAGAGAATCAAACATTATCTTGAGAGCAATTTTGAACAAGAATGCTCAAACCTGAGACTAGAATAAAAGCTCAGTCAAGGTCCAGCTAAAGACAATAAAGAAGCGCTTATTAGGAGGCAACCCAATGTTCTTTAATTATATATATTTATTTTCCATTGTTATTTTATATTTTCTTTAGGTTGATGATCATGTGGAGTCACAAAAACAACTGAAAAAACAAAACAGAATGAAAAACAGTATCAAAAACAGCACACCCTAGAGGAGAAGCTTACTGGCATTTAAACGCCAGTAAAGGTAGCAGAATGGGCGTTAAACGCCCAGTCTGGCACCATTCTGGGCATTTAACGCCAGAAAGGGGCACAGAGCTGGCGTTAAACGCCAGAAAGGGGGAGAAAAGATGGCGTTAAATGCCAGAAATGGGTAGCAACCTGGCGTTTAACGCCAGGATTGGTAATCAAGGGGGCGTTTACACGTCACATGGTGCAGGGATGAAAAATCCTTGCCACCTCAGGATATGTGGACCCCACAGGATCCCCACCTACCTCAACTCTATCTATCTCTTCTTCACACCTTTCGATAACACCCTTTTTCTTCTTTTGCTCGAGGACGAGCAAACCTTCTAAGTTTGGTGTGGTAAAAACGTTGCTTTTTATTTTTCCATAACCATTTATGGCACCTAAGGCCAGAGAAACCTCTAGGAAGAGGAAAGGGAAGGCAATTGCTTCCAACTCCGAGTCATGAGAGATGGAGAGATTCATCTCAAGAGCCCATCACTAGAAAGAGGATGGAGCAAACAAGAGAGCCCACTCATGAACCTCAACAAAAGCAACCCATTATCCTCCATGAAATCAGAGAGGAGCAACAAAGGCAAGAAAGAGACATTGAGGAGCTCAAGCACTCCATAAGATCTTCAAGAGGAAGAACAAGCCGCCATCACTAAGGTGGACCCGTTCTTTAATTTCCTTGTTCTTTATTTTCTGTTTTTTGAATTTTTATGCTTTATGTTTATTTATGTTTGTGTCTTATTACATGATCACTAGTGTCTAAGTGTTTATGCCTTAAAGCTATGAAAATGAATCCATCACCTTTCTTAAATGAAAAATGTTTTTAATTGAAAAAGAAAAAGAAGTGCATGAATTTCGAATTTTAAAACAGATTAATTATTTTGATGTGGTGGCAATACTTTTTGTTTTTCTAAATGAATGCTTGAACAGTGCATATTTTTGAATTTGTTGTTTATGAATGTTAAAAGTGTTGGCTCTTGAAAGAATAATGGAAAAGGAGAAATGTTATTGATAATCTGAAAAATCATAAAAATGGTTCTTGAAGCAAGAAAAAACAGTAAAAATCTTGCAGAAAAAAAAAAGTATGGCGAAAAAAACAAAAAAAAAAAGAGAGAAGAAAAGAAAAAAGAAAGAAAGAAAAAGCAAGCAGAAAAAGCCAATAGCCCTTTAAACCAAAAGGCAAGGGTAAAATAAAAAGGATCCAAGGCTTTGAGCATCAGTGGATAGGAGGGCCCACAGGAATAAAATCCTGGCCTAAGCGGCTAAACCAAGCTGTCCCTAACCATGTGCTTGTGGCGTGAAGGTGTCAAGTGAAAACTTGAGACTGAGCGGTTAAAGTCGTGGTCCAAAGCAAAAAGAGTGTGCTTAAGAGCTCTGGACACCTCTAATTGGGGACTCTAGCAAAGCTGAGTCATAATCTGAAAAGGTTCACCCAGTTATGTGTCTGTGGGATTTATATATCCGGTGGTAATACTGGAAAACAAAATGCTTAGGGTCACGGCCAAGACTCATAAAGTAACTGTGTTCAAGAATCAACATACTGAACTAGGAGAATCAATAACACTATCTGAATTCTGAGTTCCTATAGATGCCAATCATTCTAAACTTCAAAGGAAAACGTGAGATGCCAAAACTGTTCAGAAGCAAAAAGCTAATAGCCCCGCTCATCTAATTAAGACTGATCGTCATAGATGTTTTTGGAATTCATTGTATATTCTCTTCTTTTTATCCTATTTGATTTTTAGTTGCTTGGGGACAAGCAACAATTTAAGTTTGGTGTTGTGATGAGCGGATAATTTATACGCTTTTGGGCATTATTTTTAGTATGTTTTTAGTATATTTTAGTTAGTTTTTATTATGTTTTTATTAGTTTTTATTCAAAAATCATATTTCTGGACTTTACTATGATTTTGTGTGTTTTTCTATGATTTCAGATATTTTCTGACTGAAATTGAGGGACCTGAGCAAAAATCTGATTCAGAGGCTAAAAAAGGACTGCAGAAGCTGTTGGATTCTGACCTCCCTGCACTCGAAGTGGATTTTCTGGAGCTACAGAAGCCCAATTGGTGCGCTCTCAATTTCGTTGGAAAGTAGACATCCTGGGCTTTCCAGCAATATATAATAGTTCATACTTTACCCGAGATTTGATAGCCCAAACTGGCATTTCAAGTCAGCATAGAAATTCTGACGTCAAAACGCCAGAACTGGCATGAAAGCTGGAGTTAAACGCCCAAACTGGCACAAAAGCTGGCGTTTAACTCCAAGAAAGGTCTCTACACGTGAAAGCTTCAATGCTCAGCCCAAGCACACACCAAGTGGGTCCCGAAAGTGGATTTCTACACTAACTATTCTAGCTTACTCATTTTCTGTAACCTAGGTCACTAGTTTACTATAAAAACTACTTTTAGTGATTCATCTTGTACCTCATGACACTCTACACGTTTCATATTGTATCTTCTATGGCATGAGTCTCTAAACCCCATTGTTGGGGGTGAGGAGCTCTGCTGTGTTTCGATGAATTAATGCAATTACTACTGTTTTCCATTCTATCACGCTTGCTTCTATTCTAAGATATTCATTCACACTTCAACCTGATGAATGTGATGATCTGTGACACTCATCATCATTCTCACCTATAAACGCGTGCCTGACAACCACCTCCGTTCTACATGTAATCAAGCTTGAATGTGTATCTCTTGGGTTTCTAATCTAAGATTGGAACCTTCGTGGTATAGGCTAGAATTATTGGCGGCCATTCCTGAGATCCGGAAAGTCTAAACTTTGTCTGTGGTATTCTGAGTAGGATCTGGGAATGGATGACTGTGACAAGCTTCAAACTCACAAGTACTGGGCGTAGTGACAGACGCAAAAGGATCAATGGATCCTATTCCAGCATGAGTGAGAACCGACAGATGATTAGCCGTGCGGTGACAGCGCATTTGGACCATTTTCACTGAGAGGATGGATGGTAGCCATTGACAACGGTGATCCACCAACATACAGCTTGCCATGGAAGGAGCTTTGCGTGTGTGAAGAAGAAGACAGTAGGAAAGCAGAGATTCTGAAGACAGAGCATCTCCAAAACCTCAACATGTTCTCCATTACTGCATAACAAGTATTTATTTCATGTTCTTTTACTTTTTACAATTAAATCTGAGAATTATTGATATCCTGACTAAGAGTTACAAGATAACCATAGCTTGCTTTAAGCCGACAATCTCCGTGGGATTGACCCTTACTCACGTAAGGTATTACTTGGACGACCCAGTGCACTTGCTGGTTAGTTGTACGGAATTGCAAAAGTGTGATTGTAATTTCGTGCACCACTTCTTCATCTCTTTTCCTCTTGCCCTGATCATCCGACGTGTCTGCTAGATACCTATCCAACCAAACTTTCCTAGCCAATTTCTCGATCACATTTTTTAAGTCATAACAATCATTAGTGGAATGTCCATAAATTTTGTCTTATTTGCAGTATCTTGAATGACTTCCACCTTTTTTATTTTTGATCAGTCTGAGAGCTGGAATCTTCTTCGTGTGATAGATTCTTCTGTAGACGTCAACAAGGGATACTCGTAACGGAGTGTAGTTGTGATACCTTCAAATTTTGTCTGAGCTGTATTCTTCTTTTTTCTTTGGTTTTTTCTCTTTATCTCAGGCTGGATATGGGTTGTGTTGCCTCGAGGCAGGCTCTCTCAACCGAGCAGTTTCTTCCATATTAATGTACTTTTCGGCTTGCTTTTGCACCTCGTACAAAAAGGTCAGGTGCTTCTTTGATATGGATTGGGAGAACGGTGCCTTTATAAGGCCGTTGACTAGTCCCATAATGATTGCTTCGATGGGTAGGTTCTGAATCTCTAAACATGCTTTATTGAATCTTTCCATATAAACCGTAGATATTCCCCGACTTCTTACTTTACTTTTAAAAGGCTTGGCGCATGCTTGACCCTATCCTTTTTTTTTTTATGAAAAATCGGGTAAGAAAGCTCTTTGCCAAATCGTTGAAGCACGTGACTGATCTAGGTTGTAAACTATCAAACCATTTCACAGCCGCTTTGGTTAACGTAGTCGTGAAGGCTTTACAGTGAGTTGCGTTCGATGCATCTGCCAAGTACATGCGGCTATTGAAATTGCTCAGATGATGCCTCAAATTGGTGGTTCCATCATAATGATCCATGTCTGGGCTCTTAAAGTTTCTATGAACTTTAGCGCACATGATATCTTCTATGAATGGATCTTCGCCTGTTAGAGGCATTTCTTCTCGATCAGCACGGGCTCTCCTGCCCTTAAAGTCGAACTTCAGTTTTAAGAGTTTTTCTTCTAGCTCTCTTCGTCGTCGAACTTCCCTTCTCAGGGTTCTTTCAGATTCTCGCCGTCGCTCTAGCTCTTGCTCGAGTTGTTTTAGCTGACCTTGATGTCCGTGGACAAATCCCATGGTCTCCGTGGAATCCCTTGGCCCGGATCCTTCAGGTCGGTGTACTTCTGAGCTTATCCTGTCTCCTTCAGGATTTGATGGTTGCGCATCTCTGGCTACACCTTTTCCTCTATCAGCTCGAGGAGGTATGACTAATGCCCACTCGTCGTTGTGTTGATCTTCATCTCGGACTTCCGAATCTGAAGCTGTGTGTCCATCTTCTGAGATGTCATTCGCCATCGTACGGTCTTAATTTTCAGATCCCCGACAATGGCGCAAATGTTCCAAAGGTTACCTAAAACTGGGTTGCTTTTGGCTTGAATGTGAGGTCCAAACACCTTTGGGTGATTTGTACGATGTCTTCTCCAACGAGGATGAATCCGTTCGAGTTGTTTACGAGTAAAGGTTGGGGGATGGTACCTGCAAGGGACTCCGATGCTTAAGTTAGCAAGGATTTTAGCAAATTTTTTAGTAAATTGGGTTCAAAAAATACCTGAGGGTGTCAGGGTATTTATAAGTGTAAACGTAGAGTCAATAACCACCTTTTGAGTAGTCTCACCTTTGATGATGGGTTTGTTACTCCTTTTTGTTAGGGAGGCTTTTAAGATCTTCTTTCTAGATGAGTAGGAGAGATAGTAGGAGTTGGTTACTTATTTAGATAAGTAGAGCTGCGCTTATGTCATTATAACCGACCTCTATGAGGTCAGAAAAGTGTCAATTTGTATAATGTATGTAGATTGAACTTTATTCATTTTGAATCTGACTAAGTAATGAACCAGAATATAAACAATAATAATAATAATATAACAATATAATAATA
>NC_029787.2:17817923-17818388 GCF_000816755.2 Arachis ipaensis
ATAGTACACTACAAGAAACAACGTATTTTTTGACGTCAAAAATCGACGGTCACCATTTTCGTCGCTTTTTAATAATATTATCGACAATTAAAGTGTCACTTTTATTAAATATGTAAAAATACAAAACTAATATTATCGACAGCCCCAAGCCGTTGATTTTAATAGATTTTTGAAAAATCAATACATTTAAAAGCGATCACTCGACGTCAATTTTGCCGTCGATTTTTAATATTATCGACAGTATTACCGTCGATTTGACCGTCAATTTTAACGATATTTCTTATAGTGTTAATAATAAAAACATATTGTAATAGTAAATAATAACATAACAATAATCACCAGGTAATACCACAACAACAACAGTAATAATAATAATCATAACTAACACGAACATTATATAGCAAAAATTTACTAATAACAACACAAATAAATCAAATTATTTATAATTAAAATAAAAAATATACA
>NC_029787.2:17818459-17820084 GCF_000816755.2 Arachis ipaensis
CGATTGAGGATTTTTCAGATGTTCAATAATATATTCTTGAGCTAATATAAAATTATGAACCTTTTTTTTTCACTGATTTTACTCCTCACACAAGCTTTTTCCTTCTTCCTTCTCCTGAAGAACACTTCTCTTTCACTCAAAATACAGGAACACTTCTTTCTCTTTCTCCACGCAAAACGCAAATGGTTGGGCGAAGCATATAAAATTTCCTCTCAGTACACATGTCGAACATGCAAGTATATTCCCTGCAAAACATACTTTGTACTATGCTCTGCCACTTGCAAAACGCAAGCTGCGTTTGGCGTCTTCCAAGGCAAAAAAGATCAAAGTTGTAGGTGTGTCTGTATGCAGGGGACACGTTTCGAAATGTGGTTTCCTTTTTGCAGCAACCATTTTACTTTTTTTTTTCTGGCAAACGCAACTTGCGTTTTGTAGCACAGTCAAGTTATAGGTCCACATCTCTACATAACACACTATGCACTAATATACCTGTATTACACCTAGAGGTGGAAAACGAGTCGAAACCCACCGGCCCGGCCCGCGTAACTCGCTCAAAAAGGCGAACCGGGCTGAAAATTTGAAACCGCCATCATTAAAAAATTCGTCTAACCCGCACCGCCTAATCCGCGGACTTTGGTGGGTTTTTAATGTTTGTGAATTTAGACATTATAATTTTTTTATGTCTTTAAAAATTATAAATTTATTAAAATAGTTGTAAAATTATACATATTGTTTAATATTTAATAGTTTATTAATAAAAAAATAATTAAAAAAATTGGCTGCCGTTAAGCGAGATGAAAAAGACATTCGAGACCGCCTTACAGTCCTTACTAGATGGGTGAGGCACACCAACCCGCCAAATAGCAAGTTTTTGGGAGGGCCGGACAAGACAAACTTGCCTATTTGCCACCACTAATTACGGCTCATTTTTTTTTGTTATGGAGACCAGGGTTGTGTTTCGCATGGATATGGGTCACATGAGAGCTAGACCATTGTGTGGGGCAGCTTTTTGCTCAGTAGCAGGTTGGAGAACTCGGACCGTACGACTACTTTGCAACGAAAATAGGGTGCCAAAATCGGATGGTCCGATTTGAATGGAGGAAAAATTTGAAAATGCAGCAACACCCTAATCAGACCCTCCGTGTTGTGAGTGTTTAAAGATTAATTAAAAATGGGTTTGAGAAGTCGCATGGTCCGATTAGGGTTTCATAGTTTTTTTTGAATCCGACGCAAGTAATCGCAGTGTCCGATTTGGGTGTGTGTTTAAATTTTGATTTAAAAATCCTAAAAGAAGTCGCATGGTTCGATTTGAGTATTATAATTTTTTGAATCAGAAGCAAGTAATCGCTGGGTCCGAGTTATGGGTGCGTATATATATGAACAAAAAGGTGTGTGTCGTGAAGAAGATTTCAGATCTGGTTCTTCTACATGGCCTGCTTCGGGCCACGATTCGTACCCAATCGATTTCTAAAACGCGTGACCAAAGATCGCCCTAAGATGACCCGCTTCTACATGGCCTGCTAACACATTGTATTATATTTTACAAACTCTAATTGTTAATCCAAAATCCTCTAACAATAACAATCTTAATTAAATTTCTAGAAATAATCAGTATATTTATTTCT
>NC_029787.2:17820189-17825944 GCF_000816755.2 Arachis ipaensis
ACAACAACTATAACTAAAAGTCTAACAACTGTAATTATAATTTTAAATAATAAAAATAATAATGATGATAACATTAAGAATAATAATAATATTGAGGTTGTTATATATCTTTTAAACTATCTCAAACAATAACTATAATTAACTTTCTAACAACACTAATACTGATTTTGAAATATTCAAAAAAAATTAATAAATACACTTACATAGTCATCATAGCTGAAATAATTTACAATATCATACTCAGGACGATCAACATCTCTATATTTTTTTTTCTTCGGCATCTTGATCTGTTTTGTATGAAGGGATTGTGTGTGTTGTTGAAGGATGAAGAAGAAGGAAGAATGTGGCTACTGAGTGGGTAGGGATAGATGAAAATGATAGTTTGAGGGAGTTTCGGAGGTAGGTTGGGTAGTAAAGACTTCATTGCTGGTTGAGGGGGCACCATCCTAGAGAGCAAGAGAGGTGCGACGCGTGGAAGCTCGTTCACAACTCGGACCCTCCGTGTTGTGCGTTGAAGACGGACCGTCCGATTAGCTCTCCCAATATGCACGGTCCGATTTTCTTTTCCATTGATCTCACATGTAGGTAAAGCACAAAGCCTCCCCATAACGCTATTTAACCCCAACGTTACCTCCATATGAAAATTAATTAGCAACTAATTACACCACTTTTTATTCTATTTTTAGATTAATTTCTGACGTTCTCCGTCAACGTCTAGCAAGACAAAATATACTTCTATCTCAAATGTTCACTCCTCTCGAGGCATCAATCAAACAGAATATATATATTACCAGCTAGTACTAATTTTCTTTTCTTAATAGCAAACGCGCAATTTTTTCGGTGCAAATTTGCATGTAGCCATCATAAGACAAAAAATACTTTACCTTACATAGTGAGTTTATTTTATCATTATTCACTTGTAAACGCTCGAAACTTACGATTTGTTAATCAAAAATACTATTTACATGTTAAAATCAGCTTCGTTATAATTTAACTAATTTTTAATATATATTTTAAATTTTAATGTATATTTTTTTATATAGATAATTTTAATGTACATCTAATATGATCATTTTTTAATGTCATCAACTTCAACTGCATGACCATAAATAAAAAAATAAGAAAAAAAAAACCTTGAATTAGTGTGGAACAATAAAAAAAATCTTCTCAGGATTAAATTCTTTCAAAATGAAAAAAATTGACAAAATAAAAACTAAAGATCTAATACATCATTAAATCAAATTCGAAATAGTAAAATTCAGATGTAAACTAAAAAATCAATGATATTAAACTCTCCAGGTAGCTGGTAGAGCATCATTTTCCCAACATCTTTTATATGCAGAGGGAGCGAATCTTCTCATTTAATTTTCCCAATCTATATAAAATGTCATATCATATTTCTTGTCTAGATTCCACCTTTTACTACAGTAGTAAGAATTTTCACACATATGAAAGCCGTGTGAATTTAAATAAGAACATCTATTTAACTACATAAACCGTAAAAGCCAGAAAATGTAGAAAATTGCATGTTATGGTTGATAATATAAAACCATTCCAATAATTGAAGCTGAACCACCGAAAATCCGAGTCATGAAGACTATTATACAAGTGTTCTGTATAAATCATATCACTAATAAGTGCTACAGTATATAGACAAAGTACTAACGTCATTTGTTTCTTCCACCGTTTTACATCCTAACGTATTCCAAAATGCTCTATTCAAGATATTTGGTCGCTTTCAAAATCTACTTTTACATCACCAGAGGTTAGAAATTGCTACTCCATAATGTTAATCAGACAATATCCACATTTCCCCCTTCATCAAGACCATCCACGTCCACATTCTCGTCGTCCCCCTCGTACTGCACGAGATTGAAATGGTCTTTAAGTCTTTAACAACAAATGTCTGATTTTCAATGCAATTAAGTGATTAACAATATACTTATGGTCATAGAAGAGTGTAAATTGCACTATACACCCTAAACTTTTGTGATGCAGAATTTGGAAAGTTTGAATACATGAAAATTGGATAACGCATAAACTTCATAATTTGAGTTTATAAGGCATAATAAAAGGCTGCCCGAAATTTCATGCATTAAAGCCCTGTTTTCATTTGCATTTTGCAATGATGGCAGAAATGATTTTTATATATTGAATGTTAAAACATGTTTGACTGATACGTACGCAGGTCACAAAACCTTTACAGTAATCCTGTAATCATTTGCTTGATAAAAGGGGTTTTGTTTGCAAGTGTTAAGTTTATTGGGGACAATTGAACTTTTCTAAACTCGGGTATAATTTATATAAGTTCATAGTTGATGTGCATAGACAGCAATTACATTAGCATAATGAAACCACATTTTGTCAAAACAAAAATGCAGTATCTATAGAACAAAAGATCAAAAGTAATTAAATTAGTCTGATAAGATTTAAAAAGAAATATCTGAGGAATAACTAACCTGCGAATAATTGGTATGGGGAATCAATGCTGGGGGAAGCATTAGGGGTACGCCCTTCACCTCTAATGCCACTTCATTGTCATTTTCTGTATGTGCAATTTCGTTGAGGTCAATTCTGTCATCAAATACAATCTCAACTTCCTCGTCAAACACATGAGCTGCCATGCTTGTTGACGGCACTTCATTCCTAAATTCCTTCAACTTCACATTGATAGAGAAGAATAGACAAAGGTCAGCTTGAATGACAAAAGTCCACTTTGCAAAATATTAATTACACCATGCAGGGTATAGACAATAGAGCAGCTTAATATATGAATTAATTTGAAAAATGGTAACACGAGGTTCACAGACAACCCAGGAAGAATTATAACACCTCAAAAGCATAGAGTGCCCACATAGATAGTGGCATAGCTACCAATAACTAATTGAATTTGTACCTTTTCTGAAGAAAGGTTGTCAGAAGAATTCAGCTTTCCTCTCTTCTGCTTGCTTTCAATATCTAAAGGCCTAGCATCTTCAGTTCCATCGTTTGGAGTTTCAAGGCCTACATTATCCTTGTCATTCAATTGAGCAGGCAAATTCCAACGAGATCGCTTCCTGTTTCTTCTTGTTTCAACCGAATTCCCAACTTTTGATCTATCTGTATGCACGTAACAAGAATTCAGCTCAGTATACAAAATAGAGAGGCAATTGCAATAACCGTGAGTAATTACCAGAACAAAAGCGACAAAGAAGTCACAGCTCACAACAATTGTTACCATTTTTTTCACTGTAAACAGAACTGTTTCTACACTGTATTTTCCAAAACTACTACCTTGTTTTAACTCTTCCAATACATCCTGCTCAGCATGCACATGCAGCTTTTTTCCATGGGGAGATGCATCATTCTGTTCGGCATTATGTTTGGGGATTGGAGGATGACTATTATTCTCACCATTGCTTACAATATCAATGCTTAGATCTTCTTCCTCAGCACCAATTCTAGCAATATCCGAGACAAGTTGATCACCAAGCCTTTGAAGTCGGACTTGTGATCTACATTAAACAACCATGTTGAACACAAAAATCGTCCCCCAATTAAAATAGAAAAACATAAATAAATAATCAATTCAAGAAAAAAAGCATAGAGAGACATCAAACTATGAAAACAAACAGCAACGATATTATGTAACTTACCTCTTCAGTTCTTCTTGTAGCTGCGAATTATGATTGTACACTCTGATAAACTTCCTTATTCCAGAATTGATTCTGAATTTTCCATTGAACAAAAGAAAAATGCCAGGAAAAGGAACATTGTTGGCAATAAATGATTAATGCAAAGGGGTTATTAATTAAAAACACGTACATCTAGGAAAGATGCAGTACCTTTTACACTCCTCATTCTCTTTAACTAACTGAGCTTCAAGTTCCTGAATTCTAGAATTAAGGCTATCCACTTCTTGAGCACTCTCATCCAGGTAAACCTTTTTATATTCATACATTGAAAGTCAAAAAGGTATTGAATCGAATTTTCTCCCAACTCCAATAGGACCATTAGTAATTTAGTATCCATCAACTGAAAAGACGATGGATTTTCTTTTCCTATTTTTATATTAAGGAAATGAATTTGAAGGTGAATTCCATAAATATTCTCATGAAACAAACACCTCAGCGTCAGAAGCAGAGACACCTTGCCATAGCAGAATTCTAAAATGCACAAGCCCACATCATAAGAGCTAAGACCTAGCCACTGCCCCCACAAGACTATAAGCATCATTAGCCCCAACCAATCTAGGAAGAAACTTCAATAAAACCACTTCTGAGAAATAATTTCAAATAGCACAAACTTACAAAACAATTAGAAATATGCATGATAGTTGAGATAGCCAACCTACCAAGTGTTTAGATAACAAAGACAAAACATATAGAGAAGCCTGAGAATTAAAAGTAAAATGCAACTAAGAGATATGAATCTAACCGATAGTTGGAATTTTCGGTCCTCAAAAGTCCTGATATCCAACTGTACTTTCTTTAACTGCACACAGTTCCAAGAATTAATAACGTAAACAAGTTTTCACAGAACACGTAAGATGATTTTGAGAATGAATTTCTGAAAGAAAAATTAAAAACCTGCTCCTCAAGTGTATTTCTAGAACAAGAAGAAACGAATTTTCCTTCTTTAACCGGTTCTTGAATTCTATCTGAGACTTTCAAGCTTGCAGAAATATCACTTTGGCCAGTAATGCCCTGTTTTCTCCAATGTCTTCTGTCACTGCGATGGCAATAACTGATATTTAGACAAATAGATTGATCAGAATCCGAAATAAAATGAAATGATGAATGAACGAATTGAAGATTGGCCCTGAGAGAGGCATATTCCAGTCATTAAGTTTAATATTTGAAGTTCCCTCATGTATCATATGCTGAACATGGTTAAGCCTGTAACTCTAATTATTAAACAACACTTTCCGAGCAACTAGAGAACATGGAAAGTTCACATTGCCAATTTAAGTCTACTTAGCATGCATGCTGCTTCTAAATTTTTTCATCTCTTATGAATCACGATGATGCATTGATTATCGCCCAATAGTTTGGCAGTCTCCACTCCCTTCAATGGTTGCCTCTCCCAAATCAATGTCAAATTGCAAATCTTTTCTTTTCAAAGAGAATAATAATTTCCTGTTTCTCTCAAATATGGCATATTTTAATTTAATACACATTCACATTTCAACAACGACCAAATAGTAGACAACAATGCTGAGTTGCTAAAAGCTCGAAGGCAGTAAGTCATACTATCAATAGTGATTCATGTTAAATTACCTTTTTTTCTCCATGGATCTTGACGGACTGTGTTCTACAATTTTCAATTCAAGGAAGATTAGGAAACAGGAAAAGGAGAAAATCATTAAGTAAACAACACGTGCATTTGCATGTATAAGAACAAATGCACTCGTATAAATGATGTGCCTCAAACTACACACATGAAAAGATTGAAGCAAATGCACCTATAAAAAAGTTGTCTCAAACCATAGGTATTAAGAAACAAAATAAACATACCCACAAACAAAAACTGTGCCTCGAATCATAGATATTAGTTGCGCTGCAATAGTGCGTGATAACAGCAGAGCAGAGGGTAACTGCTATTTCAATGACAGAATATCGTTTTTGCAGTTGCAGCTGTAAAGGCGTAGTAGTGGACTTTATTTGGTTTGTTGTTGGAGATCCTATTTTGCCCCATATTTCTTACCATTATTGACATAATGAGAGAGCATTTAAATAATTTCCATTTCCTCTTTTCTTTTTAATTTTTAAAAAAA